>NW_025961526.1:0-33550 GCF_023159225.1 Perognathus longimembris pacificus
TGACTTCTCACCTTTGTTCCTCGTGACCCCCCCAACCCAACCAGAGACTCCCACACCATCTTCTGGAAGCTTCCCCGCGCCCTCCTGACCCCTTGAGGACCCCCCCAACCTTGGGCCCTGCGACCCCTGACCCTGTACCTGACCTGGGCCTGACCTTCGACTCCAGGAGCCACAGGCTAAGCTTGCACTGTGTGGCCACCACCACAGAGGCCCGGTGCATCGTTGTGAACCCGAACAAGGGGTCGGTCACACTGCTGGACAGTTGGGGCAAACGAGGCACGACGGAGACACCAGGCCCCCATCCTGGGAGGCCAATGGTGGGGGCTGTGGGGGTAAACTGAGGCCAGGGGTGGGCTGGCCCACATTCCTGGTGTTCCGGGGGCTAAGTTGAGGCATGGATGGACGAATGGATCTCCCAGGTGTTCCGGTTTATGTCAAGGCACCGACCCCCCCCGCTCTCCAAGGTCCCAGTCGGACAATGTAGCTGCGAATTCTGGGATCTCCTGTGGTACCAGGGAGTCGAGTTCGAGGTTACACTCACTGTGGCCAGGAGGCCCCTGACAAAGGCCTGGGGTTCACAAACCCGGGTGAGGTCCCTGAGGTTCGGGTAGGGGGGGGGATCGAGGGTCAGGGGTCACAGGTCATATGTTGAAGGTTCAGGGGTCATTGGGTTGAAAGTTCAGGAATCATGGGGTTGAACTGGTCAGGGGTCATGGGTTGACGGGTCAGGGGACATGGGGTTGAAGGGTCAGGGGTTTTGGGGTTGAAGGATCAGAGGTCGTGGGGTTGAAGGGTCAGGGGTAAGTCTCCCACAGGCCCTCCACCCTCCACCCCCCCGCCGCCATGTCGTTTCCCCAGGCCTTGTGTGTTATGTCTTCAAGGCCCAGGCCCTGAACTGCTCATGGGCACTGGGGCCGCAGGCACCGCGGGGGGACACAGTATTCCTTCAGGATCCGGACTCCAGGTGGGGCCACCCCTGCCGGTTTCAATGCCCCCTCCGCACCATTGTCCGGGTTTTCTAATGTTCCCCGCTCATCCCGCCATTGTCATTTTCTAACGCCTCTCTTTGGCATTGTCAGTTTGTAATGCCACCTCTGTTGGCCATTGTCGGTTTTCTAATGTCCCCCCCTTCGGCCATTGTGAGTTTCTAATGCCCCACCACTCCCTAGGACCGGCCTGTACCATGAGTGCTGGCCGACATGTGCCAGTCCGGCCTCCAGGTGGGCTGCATCCCCTCCCCGATCTTGCTGGCCTCTGGGCCCAGACCTACGCCCTGGTCACCGGCTCGAGCCCCGCTGGCCCAGTCCACTTCCTGGTCGCCTGGCTCTATGCCCGTGAAATTTGGTGAGGGTGGTTTCCAGTACCCCCTGAACCACCCAGGGCAGTTTCAATTATCCCAGAGACCACCAAGGGGCAGTTTAAAGTGTCCCCCAAGAACACCGAGGGCGGATTTGTGTCCTCGAGACCACCGAGAGTGGTTTCAAGTATCCCCACGAGCACTTTGGTGCATGGAGGGCAGTTTCAGGTATCCCCAAGACCACCTAGGGCGATTTCAAGGGTTCCCCATGACCCCCAAAAGCAGCTTCAAGTTTTCCCCAGGACCATCCAGGGCGGGTTTTTAAGTGTCCCCGAGACCGCTGAGGGCGGTTTTCAAAGTGTCCACACGAGCACCTTGGTGGATGGAGGGCGGTTTTCCACTGTCCCCATGAGCATCCAGGGCAGTTTTGAGTGTCCCCCAAGACCCACAAGGAGGCAGTTTCAAGTATCCCTGGCACCACCGAGGGCAGTTTCGAGCCCCCCCCACCCCACCCGGTGTCCCTCCATTCATCTGTGGCAGTTTTCAGAACACTTTGACCCCCTGTGAAACGTGAGCATTGCCTGCGGCCCCGGGGCTGGCAGGTGTGGTGGGAGCCACACAGGACCTGAGGCAGTGGAGCAAGCACGACTTCCGGTACCAGCTGGCCCCTGTGCATGGGAGTACTCAGTGCAACACCCGGGAGTACTCGGTCCAGCACTGGCGGGGAGTATTTAGTCCAGCAACGTTTCAGGAGGGGGTGGGGGTTCCGGATTGGCGTGGGATGGGAGGTACTCAGTCCAGCACCGGGGAGGGATGGGGAGTACTCAGTGCAGCACCCGGGAGTACTCAGTCCAGCACCAGGGAGTACTGGTTGTAGCACCCTGGACTACTCAGTCCCAGTATTGGTTGGGAGAGGTGGGTTTCAGGATTAGTGTGAAATGGGAGTACTCAGCCCAGCACTGGGGAGTACTCCACACAGCACGTGGGAGTATTAAGCACATCACCCAGAAGTACACGGTCCCAGCACCCTGCCCCGCAGTCAGTGCTGACTGAGGCCTGTGCTCTGTTCTTTTTAGCATGGTGGCCAGCTGGTCTCCCAGGACTCCCCGGTGAGTGCTCCTGGAACCGCCCCCGTGCCTCAGTTTACCCCTGCCCCATGGCGAGTCCTCCCCCCACATTGAGGTCTTGGGAGGCTCAGACAACACCTACGCCCGGCCAGGCCTTGAACCCGGGCCTCACCGGGCCTGTGCATCCGGGCCAGGGAAGCCCGCACCCTGACCTAGGGCTCCTGGAGCAACACGGTGGAGTTTGGGGAGCAGAGGGCGGTTTCAACTGTCCCCAGGGAGGTTTCAGGTGTCCCCAGGAGTAGAGATTCTGGGTGGGGGTGGTTTTCAAGTGTCCCCAGGACCATTTTGGGCCTGTGGGTGGATGGAGGGGCGGTTTCAAGTGTTCCGGGGGAAGGGGTCTGGGGCGATTCGTTTCAAGTGTCTCCAGGGTGGGCAGGGGTCTGTGGTGGGTGGTTTCAAGTGTACCCAGGGCGGTTTCAAGTGTCCCAAGGGTGTTTTCTAGTATCCCAATGGGGAGGGGCTCTTGGGGGGGGTGGTTTCAAGTGTAACCAGGACCACCTTGGGCCTGTGGGTGGATGGAGGGCGGTTTCAAGTGTCCCCGGGTTGGAGTGGTTCTGTAGGGGGCGGTTTTAAGCGTCGCCAAGGCAACCCTGGGCCTGTGGGTGGATGGAGGGCGGGTTTCAAGTGTCCCCAAGGGGAGGGGGTCTGGGTGAGGGTCAGTTTCAAGTGTCCCATGATGGGGGCAGTTCTTTAGGGGGTGGTTTCAAGTGTCTCAAAGGCAACCCTCGGCGTGTGCATCGATGGAGGGCGGTATCCAGTGTCCCCCACGAAAAACCTTGGGCCTGTGAGTGGATGTAGGGCAGTTTTGAGTGTCCCCCACGGCGGTTTCAAGTGTCCCCGGGGGAATGGGGATCTGGGTGGGGGGGTGGTTTCAAGTGTCCCCAAGACCATTCTGGGCCTGTGGGTGGATAGGTGGCGATTTCAAGTGTCCTCAGAGGCCTCACATGGGGGGAGCCTTTGCAGGTGGAGTCGTGTGGGGAGGGCTGGGGCAAGGAGCTGAGGGTCACGTGTCCCTCCCTCCCCACTTCATGTGACCCCTCCCCCCTCCCATCCCTTCCTCCCTGAGTGTGTGCACACCCCACACGGTCCGGAGGTTTCAAGGGTCCCCGCCGGGCCAGCCATGCTGCACCTGCTGCTTCGGCAGCACTGGGGTCGCTGGGCCTGGGCTGGGGCTGTCAGAGGTGAGCAGGGATCTGAACCCGGGGCCCCCAGGGTGGGGGGGGGAACGCAACGCATTGTGGGCCATGCGGGAGGCCGGGATTCGAGCCCACATCCACCCCGTCCGTCCGTCTGCCCTGCAGGCTCCTGAGCGCCCGCGTTCCCTGTGTCAGCGACAAGTTGGACTGGTGAAGATGGACAGACGGACGGACGGAGGGACAGAGGGACATGGGGAGCTGGGGGCTTGGGGCGGTGACAGACAGACAGCGATGGGAATCGAGACACGGACAGACATGAAGACAGACGGACGGACAGTCAGGGAGGACAGGGAGATGGACGGACAGATGAACAGACAGACAGGACAGACTGGGAGACAGATGGGACAGACCTGGAGACAGACAAACAGGCATGGACAAGAGACAGGCAGACAGATGGACAAACAGACATGGAGACAGACAGACAGGGAGACGGACAGACAGACACACAGCAGACAGATGGACAGACAGACAGACAGGGACACAGATGAGCAGGACAGACAGGACAGGTGGACAGGGAGACAGACAGACAGAACTGGAGACAGACAGATGACAAAAAGACACAGATGGACGGGATGGAACAGATGGACATCATGGAGACAGATAGACAAGATAGGGAGACGGACAGACAGATGAGCTCACAGTGAGACACACAGGGAGACAGACAGTCATGGACAGATGGACCTGGAGACAGACGGACAAACACACTGAGCAGATGGTCAGGACAGACAGACGGAGAAACAGGGAGACAGACAGACGGACGGATGGATGGACAGATGGACAGATGAGCAGACGGGCAGACAGACCTGGAGACAGACGGGACAGATGGACAAATGGATGGACGGACAGACACAGAGGGAGACAGACGGACAGACAAAGAGATGGGCGGATGGACACACGGATAGCCGGACAGCGTGCACCTCCCCCTGTCCTCCGCTGGGGAGGAGGAGGAGGGAGGAGGAGGAGGAGGAGGAGGAGGAGGGAGGAGGAGGAGGAGGAGGAGGCGGAGCCATGGCCCGTGGTGGAGCTGAGCCTGCAGCCTGGGCCCTGATCATGGCGCCGCCGGGGTCACCCCAGCCCCCCCCTCCCGCATGCACATACGTACCCAGTGTTAGGGTACTGAGTCCTCCTGCGTAGGTGCTGGGTGCTCAGTCCTCCCCCGGCATCTCCACACAAGATGCTGGGTGCTCAGTCCTCCCTGGCGTCCTCCACACAGGTGCTGGGTGCTCAGTCTTCCTTTGTTAGTGCTGGGTGCTCAGTCCTCCCCGGTGTCTGCATACGAGGTGCTGGGTGCTCAGTCCCTCCCGTGCCTCCACACAAAGTGTGGGTGCTCAGTCTTCTCATGTGGGTGCTGGGCAGTTAGTCCTGTGTCCCCACACGAGGGCCTGGGTGCTCAGTCCTCCTCCCATGAATCCACAGGAGGCGCTGGGCGCTCAGTTCTCCTCCCGTTCCTCCACACGAGGTGCTGGGTGCTCAGTCCTCCTGTGTGTGTGCTAGGCGCTCAGTCCTCCTCCCGTGCCTCCGTGAGGGGTGCTGGGTGCTTGGTCGCTCTCTGGGCGCAGGGCCTGGCTCACTGTCTGTCGCTTCGGCTGCCCACAGGGGAAGGGAGAGACGGACAGACGGGTGGACACAGAGACAGGGAGGGAGACACACAGAGAGGAATAGGCACTAACACAGACAGACAGACAGATGGGGTGACACAGACTGAGACAAACAGACAGGACAGACGGTTAGACCGGCTGTGGGACAGTCAGGCAGCTAGAGAGACACAGACAGATGGACAGGGAGATAGACAGACAGGGAGACAGACAGACAGACAGACAGACAAGGAGACAGTCGGATGGACGGACAGATGAAAGACAGACAGGGAGATGGACAAATGGGACAGACAGACATAGATGGACGGATGGACAGGGAGACTGACAGGACGGACAGATGGACAGACAGATGGACGAAAAGACACAGATGGAAAGACAGAGACACAGACGGACGAACAGGGAGGACAGATGGACAAAATAGGGAGACAGGGAGAGAGACAGATGGACAGACAGACAGACAGAACAGACAGACGGACACACAGACGGACACACAAGCAGTGTGACAGACACAGAGACAGACGGGACGGCAGGCAGACGGATGGACAGACAGACGGACAGATGGACGAACAGGAGACAGATGGACAGACAGGACATGCAGCGAGAGACAGACGGACAGACAGATGGGCAGAAGGACAGACAGACAGACAAGGAGACAGACGGATGGACGGACAGACAGGGACCAATGAACGTAGACAGATGGACGGACGCACAGAGCGACAGGCGCACAGGGTCCCAGGCCTGGGGACAGACAGACGGACAGACGGATGGGCAGGGAAACCGAGGCAGACAGACAGACGGGTGGACACAGGGACAACTGAGAGAGAGACGGACAGACGGACACACGGACAGGCAAGGGGCCTAGGGGAGGGCGGGGAGGAGGGGGACTGGGGCTCGAATCCCGGCCCGGCACCCAGCCACCCGGCACCCAGCTACTCAGCACCCAGCACCCATTACCCAGCCACCCAGGTGCTCAGCCCTCAGCCACCCAGGTACTCAGCACCCCAACCCCAGTACCCAGCCAGCACTCACCTACTCAGCACCCAGTACTGAGCACCCAGGTACTCAACCCTCAGTGCCCTCAGCACCCAGCGAACCAGTACCCAGCACCCAGCCACCCACTACCCAGCTACCCAGCAACCAGCCACCCACACAGCTACCCAGCTACCAAGTACCCAGCCACCCAGCACCTAACCCCCCAGCACCCAGTACCAACACCCAGCCAATCAGCATCCAGTCCCCAGCTACTCAGCACCCAGCCACCCAGCACCCAGTACCCAGCATCCCAGCCAGCCAGTACCCAGCTACCCAGTACCCAGCACCCAGCCACCCAGCACCCAGCTACTCAGCACCCAGATGCCAGCCTTCAGCATGCAGCTACTCAGCACCTAGCCCCCATTACCCATCATGCAACTACTAAGCACCCAACCGTACCCAGCACCCAGCGACTCAGTACCTAGCCACCCAGCACCCAGTCCCCAGCACCCAGCTATTCACCACCAGGTACCCAGCACCAAGTACCCAGCAACCCAGCACTCAGCTACTCAGCACCCAGTATCCAGTTATTTGGACCTCAGCATCCAGCTAGTCAGCATCCAGCCACCCAGCTACTCAACCCAGTACCTAGCACCCAGCCGCCAACCACCCAGCACCCAGTACCTAGTACCTAGCCAATCAGCGTCCAGTACCCAGCTACTCAGCACCCAGCCACTCAGCTACCAGCTACCCAGCACCTAATCCAGCACCTAGTACCCAGCCAACCAGTACCCAGCACCAGGGACACAACCACTCAGCACCCATCACCCAGTACCCAGCACCCAGCCAACCAGCCCCCAGCACCCAGCTACTCAGCACCCAGACACCCAGCACCCAGTACCCAGCTACTCAGCAACCCAGCCACCCAGCTACCCCAGCTATCCAGCACCTAATCCAGCACCTAGTACCCAGCCACCCAGCACCAGGACACAAACCACTCAGCACCCATCACCCAGTACCCAGCACCCAGCCAACCAGCCCCCAGCACCCAGCTACTCAGCACCCAGACACCCAGCACCCAGTACCCAGCTACCCAGCACCCAGTACCCAGAACCCAGCCACCCAGCTAGCCAGCACCCAGTACCCAGCTACTGAGCACCCAGTTCCCAGAACCCTGCTACTCAGACCCCAGGCACCTAGTACCTAGCACCCAGCACCCATCTAACCAGTACCCAGCACCCAACTACTGAGACCACACCATCCAGCTACTCAACACCCAGCTACCAAACACCCAGCACCCAGTACCTAGCACCCAGACACCCAGTAACCAGCCCCTAGCCACCCAGCACCCAGTACCCAGCACCCAGCTACCTAGTATTTAGCACTCAGCACCCAGAACCCCCAGCTTGCAAATTGCACACCCGTGTATCATTTTACCCTGTTTTTGACTCCACTGCCTCTGTCCCGCCTGTCCGCTCTGCCCCACCCAGCCCCCCATCCATCGCCCGTCCTGCCCTGGCCTGAGCCTTCCAGTGCCCCAAGCAGAAACAACAGGAAAACCGCCAGGGTGGGGCGGGGCTGGCCAAGGAAAGCAAAGATTTATCATTTCAACTTCACATCTGAGTAGTTCATTAAGAATGGGTAGCCATTTGACAGGCAGACACCAATGGGGAAGATTCCAGGAAGAAGAGGACAGAGACAGGAACACAGGAAGAGAACAACTCTCTAGAAACCAGGAATTCCTGCTGCTGAATGCCATAAGGCATTGTGAAAATTAAAAAGAAGCTGGGGTCAATTTGGGCTCCTTCCATAAGGCAGTGGAGAAGAGGTATTTAAGCATAAGACATACATTTAGAAGTGTCCCCAATGTACAGGGTGCTGGTGGCTCATGCCTGTCTGTCATCCTAGCTACTCAGAAGGCTGACCTTTGAGGATCATGGTTGAATGCCAGTGAAGACAAGAATGTCTGTTAAAGAGTCTCATCTCCAATTAACTACAAAAAAAAACAAAAACAAAAACCTGGAAGAGGCACTGTGGCTCAAAGAGACAGAGGACTAGCCTTGAAAGGAAAGGAAGAAGGGCTGGGAATATGGCCTAGTGGTAGAGTGCTTGCCTTGTATACATGAAGCCATGGGTTCAATTCCTCACCACCACATATAGCAAAAAGGCAAGAAGTGGAGCAATGGCTCAAGTGGTAGTGTACTAGCCTTGAGCAAAACAAAAACAAAAGCCTGGGACAGTGCTCAGGATCTGCGTCCAGGACTGGCAATGAGGAAGGAAGGAAGGAAGGAAGGAAGGAAGGAAGGAAGGAAGGAAGGAAGGGAGAAAGGAAGATAGTGAGTGAACTCAGGGTCAGCACCTGCGTTCATGCCCCACAAACAATAACAACAACAAAGAATCCACAAAATGCTAGTTTTCCAATAAAAGATTAAAAAATTTGTTAGAAATATGTTGCTAACTTATTAAAAAAAAGACCCTAACACTTCAATTTTTAAATTTAGCTCAAATGAGCAAAGCATCAGACAGAACTTCATATGGTCCTATTTAAAAGGATCACATTGGCACTGAACTACATTGAGCTCCTACATCATCATCAGTATAGAGAAAATGAGTCTAACCTTACATTTCTTGTTTTTCAGAAAATGGAAAATGATGAACTCTCATATAATTATTACTTCTAAATAGGCATAATTAGTTGGTTGAGAGCAATCATGATAGACCTAGTAGTTTTCAATGTTATCAAAAGTTCTAAAGGCCATCTTTGATCAGGAATCTTATTTTAGAATAATCCTCACAGCTACCATGTGCCAGCAAAAAACTCAGCCTTATAATTAGAAAGGACACCATCACCTCCACTTGGAGTAGCCAGCAGCCTCTCAATGTGTTTTCCTTTTTTTTAAAAAAAAATATATATAATTACTTATTTATTGTCAAAGTGATATACAGAGGGGTCACAGATCCATACATTAAGCCATGTTTTCTTATACGCAAATTATGATTTCAATACATACCCGATCTAATATTCAGGATGTTTTAGGAATGAAATGAGATAATTAATGTAAGATCAATTACCAACAATTTTTAGAAAGCCGAGCTGTATGAAAGCTCACACCTCATTGTTGGATCCTCAGAATTCATAGCATCTAGGACCATGCCAACTCATTGTGTTTTACATCACCCTTCTTCATATACATATGGGACCATCATATTATATTTCATTGTCCTTTCAAGGGTTCTACTCATTTATTTTTTTAAAGAAAATCTCAATACCAAAATGTGCACTCTAGTTCTCTAATTCTCTAAGAATAATGTAGTTTTGCTGCATACAAACTACTGTCATTATGTATTTCTAAGCCATGTACATTGAACATAACAAAATGTGTTAAAATTAAAACACATGATTTAGCCAGGCACCTGGGGCTCATACCGGTAAACCCTGGATACTCAGCAAGCTGAGATGCAGAGGGTCAGGGTTCAAAGCCAGCCCATTCAGTAAAGTCCAAAAGACTCCATCTCCAATTAACCAGTGAAATGCTGGGCTACATGTGTAAGTGGCAGAATACCAGTTGAGTGGGCATACATGCCAGGATGAAAGCCTTGAATTCAAACCTTGTTACTACAGGTGGTGGGAGAGGAGAGGAGAGAAAAGGGGAGGGACAGGGGAGAGGAGTGGAGGGGAGGAGAGGGGAAGGGAGGGGAGGACAGGAGAGGAGAGGAGAGGAGAGAGAGCACAATACATGGTTTAATAAGATTCTAATAGTTCAATACCTATTTTTGTAGCTTTAGGACTGGTTTACAGAAGGAAAAGATATTTCACAAGTGAATGAACGATTATGGAAAGCAAATTGCTGTCTTCCACATAATAAACACATAAACAATCTTCCAAGTAATGTTTTTACATCTACATAACTGATTAACTAGAAAATATGCCAAAATACTTGAATTAGGAAAAGCAGTTCATCACTTAAAATATTGTAATTTATCTTTACAATCAGTTTGTAAAAACAACAACAACAAAAACAAAAAGTAGCTGCTAAGTGCCAGTGGCTCTCACCTGTAATCCTAACTTCTCAGAAGCTTATGAGCTGAGGACTCACAGCTCAAATCCATCCAGGCAGGAAAGTCTATGAGACTCATCTCCAAATAACTACCAAAAAAAGCTGGAAGTGGACCTGTGGTTCAAATGATAGTCTGCTAGCCTTCAGCACAAGAACAGCACCCAAGCCCTGAGTTCAAGCCTCAGGACTGGCATAATGAACAATCATAAATAGACCCAACATATTCGACTAGCAATGTGGCTTAGCGGCAGAGTGCTCACCTAGCATGCATGAAGCCCTGGGTTCCATTCCTCCCCACCACATAAACAGAAAAAGGTGTAAGTAGTGCTGTGTGTGTGTGTGTGTGTGTGTGAATAAAAGCAGCTCAGGGACAGTGCTCAAGCCCTGAGTTCAAGCCTCAGAACTGGCAAAAATAAAAACAACATTAAATTAAGTATATAACCCTCCTGGTAATACTAATGAGAAATCATTAGTCCAAGGCCCAGGACTGGCCAAAAAAAAAAAAAAGAACCTAAATGCTTACATACAGTACTTAGAAATTTTCTAAGCACTATCTGCTGTGTATCTGTTTTCTAATACAGTACAGTAATATGGTAATACTATCATGACATTATAGCTGATTAATATACTCTATGAAGTTTTTAGTAAGTGCCACCACAGTAACAGCAGCTAACTGAGTATTACCACAAGTAATTGAGACCATGAGTGACAGGTGGTTGAACTTCTCTTTGTGTTTAAAAAAACAAAATGAGTTTTCACACAAAAGGAGAAGGGACGGACTCACGGGAGGGGCCCAGAGAAGGTGATATCTACCAACTTTTTCGAAGTGACTATGTAAGGAATTAAAAACATAGTCCTCTACTTTGAGAATTGTACTCAAGTCAAAAGTCCCTTCTGGTGGCCACCCCTCTTGAAAGTGAGCCACTAAGAAGAGCAGAGAGTCACCCACTTTCGTTTCTTGATCTCTACACTATTATTGTGAGTAACTTCCTTCCAGTGGGCTAAAGTCAAGTCCACGGGAGTGAAAGGGACGTTGCCCCATGCCTATCAGTCTCCTCAGTTGTGCAGTCCACAAATAACAAGAGGGTAAAACAATTCCAATAAAACAGAAGAAACAATACACACAGGCCTGATATTTAAAAGACTTACAAAATGGAGATCTCCAAAGCTGATCCGCTGGCTCCTGTGAAGAAGCAAAAGTAGCAGACCCAAGATCAAGGTGGGCAGGTTGAGCCTCCGTTAGGAGGCCCTCCTGGTCAGTTCCTGCCAAAAAGCGAACTGACTTGCACCATACAAGAAAGGCGAGGTTGGACGATCACGATGGGCACCCCACCACCGTGGGACCAAGAGAAGGAAGAACAGGCAAGGGATTCTGGCACACAGGCCTGCCCCGCTCTCTGCTTGCAGCTCCATGCTTCTTGGTGTAGACCTGAGCGGTAATGAATGCCTTCCCAGGTTGGGGCACTACTGGGGGCCTAATCCTGTGGTCCTGTTGCATTCCCATTTCTCCCTTGATTTCTTTCCCCCCAAAGTTTGTTGCTACCCAGGTCACCCAAGCTGCATGGTTGAGGGAACGGGATACTGGTGAGGACAGCAGCGGGAGGCACAAGTGCCAATGGACTGGCTAGTAAGCAGCGCTGGGCTCCTTAGCCACGCCCACCACAAGAATATCACCCTTGACTTGAGCAAGTAGGACAGTCCCCCGGAAACCCTTAAGCAACCTTCCAAGCCACTGTGTACTGGGTGCGCTCGCATGTGCATATGTATGCCCGTGCTTGCTTACATGCGTGTGTGTTTGTTCCTGATGCTGTACATGGGTGTGCTTACTAAGCCAAAGTCTGTGTATGTGTAAATAGGTATGTGGATGTAGATCCAGGAGGACCCGGCACAGTGTGTTATAGTGAGCATGTGGGGGTGGCAGGGAGGAAGAGAGAGAAAGAGAGAGACAGAGAGTCGGCTCGCCTGTGAGGAAACTTTTTGTTCATGTGCGGTTTGCATGAGTGTGTCAGGTATGAGGTTGGACAGAGGGAGTTCAAAGTGTTTACACGTTACTTGTTTTTTGAAGTTCCCGGAAACCAATCATATGGCGAAGGCTCCCCTCTTGTGCTGTCCTCTAAACAAAGGTCTCCAATCTTGATGCCAAGCTGCCTCTGCTCCTTGGAGATCTGCATGACAGTGATGATGCTGCCTATGAATATCATTGCTGGGTGCTAGTGTGCCTTGGTCACGGCAGGGAAGGGTCAGATATCCCTTTCCCTGGTGTCTTAGCAGAGCTTCCTGAAGGAGCCTAAAACATATGGCTGTGAGCCACGGGCACCAGGATTGCCAGCTCCTGCCTCTAGCCAGTATAATCCTTGGCTGCTCAATAGCAGGAAGTAGCAGGCAGGGATCTGGGCCAGAGAGGCCAAGGCAAGCGGGAAGACAAGAGTTAAGCAGACACTAGCGCAGAAAGGAGATGCCCCAGATTCGCTGACCTGCTAACCTTGTATCTCCCTTATGCTCTGAGCAAGAGATGAGGTTGATTGTGAGAGAGGTGGCGGATCCATACACCAGCCACTTCCAGGACTGGCAAGGGCAGAGGCGGTGGGGAGCTGTGTCCACACGGGTTCAATCAGGATGTGGGAAGATGGAGCAGGAGGGGAGGTGGAAAGTGTATTTGCCTAGGACCGTGGCCCAAGCCGTTCCCAGCAGAATGGTCAGGGGAGGGATGTGCGGCTCTACACATCCTGTGCATCCCCGAAGGCCTGTGAGAACTAGTGAGAACTTACAGCAAACCCCCAAGGGGCCCTGTGCCCTTTTTGCTATGGCAACTCCAGTTGGAACACTGGCTCAAGTCAGCAGGAGGTGCCTAGTACCTGGCCATGTCACAGAGCTCCAAACCATATGGGCACTGCCCAGAGGCTTCCCCAGCACCCCAGGTGCAAATGCACTGTTAGTGAGGCCACCAGGAGGCCCTGCTGGCCTGTGAGCACCAACTGCCTACCTCTAAGCAGCCTCACTACCCCTCCCTTAAGGCTGTTCCCTGTTGGAATGCAAATTAAAGCACACATCAACAAAGTGGGCAAGGAATGGGGAAACAAAACATCCGGCCACCCCCCTGCAGGCTTTTTCTGCATAGTGGGTCGCAAATGTGCAGTCCTCCCTGCTCAGAAAAACACAGGGCTGCTGCCTAGCAAGCCAGGCAAGGTCTTCAGGTGGTCTTGGCCAAGGGGGGCAGAGGCCGTTTCCAGACCAATCGGATGTCAGTCATAAAACCAGAAGGCAGGAAAGGAGTGCCGCTTCCCTCCTACCTTTGTCACAAACCTCCTGTGCACAGAAAGAAGCAGAGGGGCTTGGGCACAGAGCAGGCAGACAAACAGATTAGATAAATGGGGATTGGTGTTCACCAGATGACTGAGAGATCCCAGGTGTGCAGAGTGTGAGAGCAGAGGGAGATTTGGAGAAGATAAGAAGGGCTAGGCCAGGGTGAGGCAGTTGTAATTTCCCCAGAAGAAGTGAAGAGGTGCATGGGGAGGTGTGCAGCCTGTGAACCTCAAGAGGAGGAGGGGGAAATTGGGAAGCAGAGGCAGAGGCAAAGAGGCAGTGACGCAGAGGCATGTGTGAGTTGAAAAGCAGTCCAGAGCAGCAAGGCAGGGACACGAAGGCTAGGAGAGAGAACTCGGAGGGAGTTATCAGCAAAGGAGGTATGTGTGCAGGGGACAAGCCTCAGGAACTCAGCTGCAGATGGCAGGTGGTGGCTAGGAAGTCCAGGTTGGGCGCCCCACCACCCTGGGACCAAGTAGAAGGGAGAAGAGGCAAGGGATTCTGGGGCACAGGCCTGCCCCATTCTCTGCGTGCAGTGCTGGGCTTTAGTGTGTAGACCTGAGGGGTAACGAATGCAATCCTTGGTTGGGCACTACTGGGGCGTAATCATGTGGTCCTGTTACATTGACATTTCTGCCTTGATTGCTTTCCCGAAGAGTTTGTTGCTACCCAGGTCTCCGAAGCTGCATGGTTCAGGGAATGGGAGACTGGTGAGGACAGCAGGGGGAGGCCCAAGTGCCAATGGATTGTCCAGTAAGCAGCGCTGGGCTCCTTAGCCACGCCCACCACGAGAACAACACCCTGGACTTGAGCAAGTAGGACACAGTCCTCGAAAACCCCTTAGCACCTTCCAAGCCACTGTGTACTGGGTGCGCTCACGTGTGCGTGTGTGTGCCCCTGCTTGCCTACATGCGTGTGTTCCTGATGCTGTACAAGAGTGTGCTTCCTAAGCATAAGTCTGCATATGTGCAAATAGGTATGTGGATGTAGAGCCAGGAGGACCCGGCACAGTGTGTTATAGTGAGCATGTGGGGGTGGCGGGGAGGAAGAGAGAGAAAGAGAGAGAGAGAGAGTCGGCTCGCCTGTGAGGAATTTTTTGTTCATATGCGGTTGAATGAGTGTGTCAGGTATGAGGTTGGACAGAGGGAGTTCAAAGTGTTTACACGTTACTTGTTTTTTGAAGTTCCCGGAAACCAATCATATGGCGAAGGCTCACCTCTTGTACTGTCCGCTACACAAAGGTCTCCGTACTTGATGCCAAGCTGCCTCTGCTCTTGGAGATCTGCATGACAGTGATGATGCTGCCTATGAATATCATTGCTGGTGCTAGTGTGCCTTGGTCACGGCAGGGAAGGGTCAGATATCCCTTTCCCTGGTGTCTTAGCAGAGCTTCCTGAAGGAGCCTAAAACATATGGCTGTGAGCCACGGGCACCAGGATTGCCAGCTCCTGCCTCTAGCCAGTATAATCCTTGGCTGCTCAATAGCAGGAAGTAGCAGCAGGGATCTGGGCCAGAGAGGCCAAGGCAAGCGGGAAGACAAGAGTTAAGCAGACACTAGCGCAGAAAGGAGATGCCCAGATTCGCTGACCTGCTAACCTTGTATCTCCTTATGCTCTGAGCAAGAGAGATGAGGTTGATTGTGAGAGAGGTGGCGGATCCATACACCAGCCACTTCCAGGACTGGCAAGGGCAGAGGCGGTGGGGAGCTGTGGTCACACGGGTTCAAAAAGGATGTGGGAAGATGGAGCAGGAGGGGAGGTGGAAAGTGTATTTGCCTAGGACCCTGGCCCAAGCCGTTCCCAGCAGAATGGTCAGGGGAGGGATGTGCGGCTCTACACATCCTGTGCATTCCCGAAGGCCTGTGAGAACTAGTGAGAACTTACAGCAAACCCCCAAGGGGCCCTGTGCCCTTTTTTGCTATGGCAACTACAGTTGGAACACTGGCTCAAGTCAGCAGGAGGCGCCTAGTACCTGGCCATGTCACAGGGCTCCAAACCATATGGGCACTGCCCAGAGGCTTCCCAGCACCCCAGGTGCAAATGCACTGTTAGTGAGGCACCAGGAGGCCCTGCTGGCCTGTGAGCACCAACTGCCTACCTCTAAGCAGCCTCACTACCCCTCCCTTAAGGCTGTTCCTGTTGGAATGCAAATGAAAGCACACATCAACAAAGTGGGCAAGGAATGGAGAAACAAAACATCCGGCCACCCCCTGGAGGCTTTTCTGCATAGTGGGTCGCATATGTGCAGTCCTTCCTTGCTCAGAAAAACACAGGGCTGCTGCCTAGCAAGCCAGGCAAGGTCTTCAGGTGGTCTTGGCCAAGGGGGCAGAGGCCGTTTCCAGACCAATCGGATGTCAGTCATAAAACCAGAAGGCAGGAAAGGAGTGCCGCTTCCCTCCTACCTTTGTCACAAACCTCCTGTGCACAGAAAAGGAGCAGAGGGGCTTGGGCACAGAGCAGGCAGACAACAGATTAGATAAATGGGGATTGGTGTTCACCAGAGGACTGAGAGATCCAGGTGTGCAGAGGGTGAGAGCAGAGGGAGATTTGGAGAAGATAAGAAGGGCTAGGCCAGGGTGAGGCAGTTGTAATTTTCCCCAGAAGAAGTGAAGAGGTGCATGGGGAGGTGTGCAGCTTTGTGAACCTCAAGAGGAGGAGGGGGAAATTGGGAAGCAGAGCCAGAGGCAAAGAGGCAGTGACGCAGAGGCATGTGTGAGTTGAAAGCAGTCCAGAGCAGCAAGGCAGGGACAGGAGGGCTAGGAGAGAGAACTCGGAGGAGTTATCAGCAAAGGAGGTATGTGTGCAGGGGACAAGCCTCAGGAAACTCAGCTGCAGATGGCAGGTGGTGGCTAGGAAGGCCAGGTTGGGCGCCCCACCACCCTGGGACCAAGTAGAAGGGAGAAGAGGCAAGGGATTCTGGGCACAGGCCTGCCCCATTCTCTGCGAGCAGTGCTGGGCTTTAGGGTGTAGACCTGAGGTGTAACGAATTGCCATCCTTGGTTGGGGCACTACTGGGGGCGTAATCATGTGGTCCTGTTACATTGACATTCTGCCTTGATTGCTTTCCCGAAGAGTTTGTTGCTACTCAGGTCTCCGAAGCTGCATGGTTTCAGAGAATGGGAGACTGGTGAGGACAGCAGGGGGAGGCCCAAGTGCCAATGGACTGTCCAGTAAGCAGCGCTGGGCTCCTTAGCCACGCCCACCACGAGAACAACACCCTGGACTGAGCAAGTAGGACACAGTCCTCGAAAACCCCTTAGCACCTTCCAAGCCCTGTGTACAGGGTGCGCTCACGTGTGCGTGTGTGTGCCCCTGCTTGCCTACATGCGTGTGTTCCTGATGCTGTACAAGAGTGTGCTTCCTAAGCATAAGTCTGCATATGTGCAAATAGGTATGTGGATGTAGAGCCAGGAGGACCCGGCACAGTGTGTTATAGTGAGCATGTGGGGTGGCAGGGAGGAAGAGAGAGAAAGAGAGAGAGAGAGAGTCGGCTCGCCTGTGAGGAATTTTTTGTTCATGTGCGGTTGAATGAGTGTGTCAGGTATGAGGTTGGACAGAGGGAGTTCAAAGTGTTTACACGTTACTTGTTTTTTGAAGTTCCCGGAAAACCAATCATATGGCGAAGGCTCACCTCTTGTGCTGTCCGCTACACAAAGGTCTCCGTACTTGATGCCAAGCTGCCTCTGCTCTTGGAGATCTGCATGACAGTGATGATGCTGCCTATGAATATTCATTGCCTGGGTGCTAGTGGTGCCTTGGTCACGGCAGGGAAGGGTCAGATATCCCTTTCCCTGGTGTCTTAGCAGAGCTTCCTGAAGGAGCCTAAAACATACGGCCTGTGAGCCACGGGCACCAGGATTGCCAGCTCCTGCCTCTAGCCAGTATAATCCTTGGCTGCTCAATAGCAGGAAGTAGCAGGCAGGGATCTGGGCCAGAGAGGCCAAGGCAAGCGGGAAGACAAGAGTTAAGCTGACACTAGCGCAGAAAGGGATGCCCCAGATTCGCTGACCTGCTAACCTTGTATCTCCCTTATGCTCTGAGCAAGAGAGATGAGGTTGATTGTGAGAGAGGTGGCGGATCCATTCACCAGCCACTTCCAGGACTGGCAAGGGGCAGAGGCGGTGGGGGAGCTGTGTCACACGGGTTCAACCAGGATGTGGGAAGATGGAGCAGGAGGGGGAGGTGGAAAGTGTATTTGCCTAGGACCCTGGCCCAAGCCGTTCCCAGCAGAATGGTCAGGGGGAGGGATGTGCGGCTCTACACATCCTGTGCCTCCCCGAAGGCCTGTGAGAACTAGAGAGAACTTACAGCAAACCCTCAAGGGGCCCTGTGCCCTTTTTGCTATGGCAACTCCAGTTGGAACACTGGCTCAAGTCAGCAGGAGGCGCCTAGTACCTGGCCATGTCACAGAGCTCCAAACCATATGGGCACTGCCCAGAGGGCTTCCCAGCACCCCAGGTGCAAAATGCACTGTTAGTGAGGCACCAGGGAGGCCCTGCTGGCCCTGTGAGCACCAACTGCCTACCTCTAAGCAGCCTCCACTACCCCTCCCTTAAGGCTGTTCCTGTTGGAATGCAAATGAAAGCACACATCAACAAAGTGGGCAAGGAATGGAGAAACAAAACATCCGGCCACCCCCTGGAGGCTTTTCTGCATAGTGGGTCCGCATATGTACAGTCCTTCCTGCTCAGAAAAACACAGGGCTGCTGCCTAGCAAAGCCAGGCAAGGTCCTTCAGGTGGTCCTTGGCCAAGGGGGCAGAGGCCGTTCCAGACCAATCGGATGTCAGTCATAAAACCAGAAGGCAGGAATGGAGTGCCGCTTCCCTCCTACCTTTGTCACAAAACCTCCTGTGCACAGAAAAGGAGCAGAGGGGGCTTGGGCACGAGCAGGCAGGACAACAGATTAGATAAATGGGGATTGGTGTTCACCAGAGGACTGAGAGATCCCAGGTGTGCAGAGGGTGAGAGCAGAGGGAGATTTGGAGAAGATAAGAAGGGCTAGGCCAGGGTGAGGCAGTTGTAATTTCCCCAGAAGAAGTGAAGAGGTGCATGGGGGAGGTGTGCAGCTTGTGAACCTCAAGAGGAGGAGGGGGAAATTGGGAAGCAGAGCCAGAGGTAAAGAGGCAGTGGACGCAGAGGCATGTGTGAGTTGAAAGCAGTCCAGAGCAGCAAGGCAGGGACAGGAGGGCTAGGAGAGAGAACTCGGAGGGGAATTATCAGCAAAGGAGGTATGTGTGCAGGGGACAAGCCTCAGGAACTCAGCTGCAGATGGCAGGTGGTGGCTAGGAAGGCCAGGTTGGGCGCCCCACCACCTTGGACCAAGTAGAAGGGAGAAGAGGCAAGGATTCTGGGGCACAGGCCCTGCCCCATTCTCTGCGAGCAGTGCCTGGGCTTTAGGGTGTAGACCTGAGGGGTAACGAATGCCATCCTTGGTTGGGGCACTACTGGGGCGTAATCATGTGTTCCAGTTACATTGACATTTCTGCCTTGATTGCTTTCCCGAAGAGTTTGTTGCTCTACCCAGGTCTCCGAAGCTGCATGGTTCAGGGCATGGGAGACTGGTGAGGACAGCAGGGGGAGGCCCAAGTGCCAATGGATTGTCCAGTAAGCAGCGCTGTGCTCCTTAGCCACGCCCACCACGAGAAACAACACCCTGGACTTGAGCAAGTAGGACACAGTCCTCGAAACCCCCTTAGCACCTTCCAAGCCACTGTGTACTGGGTGCGCTCACGTGTGCGTGTGTGTGCCCCTGCTTGCCTACATGCGGTGTGTTTCCTGATGCTGTACAAGAGTGTGCTTCCTAAGCATAAGTCTGCATATGTGCAAATAGGTATGTGGATGTAGAGCCAGGAGGACCCGGCACAGTGTTTTATAGTGAGCATTTGTGGGTGGCGGGGAGGAAGTGAGAGAAAGAGAGAGAGAGAGAGTCGGCTCGCCCTGTGAGGAATTTTTTGTTCATGTGCGGTTGAATGAGTGTGTCCAGGTATGAGGTTGGACAGAGGGAGTTCAAAGTGTTTACACGTTACTTGTTTTTTTGAAGTTCCCCGGAAACCAATCATATGGCGAAGGCTCACCTCTTGTTGCTGTCCGCTACACAAAGGTCTCCGTACTTGATGGCCAAGCTGCCTCTGCTCTTGGAGATCTGCATGACAGTGATGATGCTGCCTATGAATATCATTGCTGGGTGCTAGTGTGCCTTGGTCACGGCAGGGGAAGGGTCAGATATCCCTTTCCCTGGTGTCCTTAGCAGAGCTTCCTGAAGGAGCCTAAAACATACGGGCTGTGAGCCACGGGCACCAGGATTGCCAGCTCCTGCCTCTAGCCAGTATAATCCTTGGCTGCTCAAAGCAGGAAAGTAGCAGGCAGGGATCTGGGCCAGAGAGGGCCAAGGCAAGCGGGAAGACAAGAGTTAAGCTGACACTAGCGCATAAAGGAGATGCCCAGATTCGCTGACCTGCTAACCTTGTATCCTCCCTTATGCTCTGAGCAATAGAGATGAGGTTGATTGTGAGAGAGGTGGCGGATCCATTCACCAGCCACTTCCAGGACTGGCAAGGGCAGAGGCGGTGGGGAGCTGTGTCACACGGGTTCAACCAGGATGTGGGAAAATGGAGCAGGAGGGGAGGTGGAAAGTGTATTTGCCTAGGACCCTGGCCCAAGCCGTTTCCCAGCAGAATGGTCAGGGGAGGGATGTGCGCTCTACACATCCTGTGCATCCCCGAAGGCCTGTGAGAAACTAGTGAGAACTTACAGCAAAACCCCCAAGGGGCCCTGTGCCCTTTTTGCTATGGCAACATCCAGTTGGAACACTGGCTCAAGTCAGCAGGAGGCGCCTAGTACCTGGCCATGTCACAGAGCTCCAAACCATATGGGCACTGCCCAGAGGCTTCCCAGCACCCCAGGTGCAAATGCACTGTTAGTGAGGCACCAGGAGGCCCCTGCTGGCCTGTGAGCACCAACTGCCTACCTCTAAGCAGCCTCACTTACCCCTCCCTTAAGGCTGTTCCTGTTGGATGCAAATGAAAGCGCACATCAACAAAGTGGGCAAGGAATGGAGAAAACAAAACATCCCGGCCACCCCCTGGAGGCTTTTCTGCAATAGTGGGTCGCATATGTGGCAGTCCTTCCTGCTCAGAAAAACACCAGGGCTTGCTGCCTAGCAAAGCCAGGCAAGGTCTTCAGGTGGTCCTTGGCCAAGGGGGCAGAGGCCGTTTCCAGACCAATCGGATGTCAGTCATAAAACCAGAAGGCAGGAAAGGAGTGCCGCTTCCTCTTACCTTTGTCACAAACCTCCTGTGCACAGAGAAAAGGAGCAGAGGGGCTTGGGCACAGAGGCAGGCAGACAACAGATTAGATAAATGGGGATGGTGTTCCACCAGAGGACTGAGAGATCCCAGGTGTGCAGAGGGTGAGAGCAGAGGGAGATTTGGAGAAGATTAAGAAGGGCTAGGCCAGGGTGAGGCAGTTGTAATTTCCCCAGAAGAAGTGAAGAGGTGCATGGGGAGGTGTGCAGCCTGGGGAACCTCAAGAGGAGGAGGGGGAAATTGGGGGGAAGCAGAGGCAGAGGCAAAGAGGCAGTGACGCAGAGGCATGTGTGAGTTGAAAGCAGTCCAGAGCAGCAAGGGCAGGTACAGGAGGGCTAGAAGAGAGAACTCGGAGGGAGTTATCAGCAAAGGAGGTATGTGTGCAGGGGACAAGGCCTCAGGAACTCCAGCCTGCAGATGGCAGGTGGTGGCTAGGAAGTCCAGGTTGGGCGCCCCACCACCCTGGGGACCCAAGTAGAAGGGAGAAGAGGCAGGGATTCTGGGGCACAGGCCTGCCCCATTGTCTGCGCGCAGCGCTGTGCTTTAGGGTGTAGACCTGAGGGGTAACGAATGCCATCCTTGGTTTTGGGCACTACTGGGGACGTGATTATGTGGTCCTGTTACATTGACATTTCTGCCCTTGATTGCTTTCCCGAAGAGTTTGTTGCTACCCAGGTCTCCGAAGCTGCATGGTTCAGGGAATGGGAGACTGGTGAGGACAGCAGGGGGAGGCCAAGTGCCAATGGACTGTCCAGTAAGCAGCGCTGGGCTCCTTAGCCACGCCCACCACGAGAACAACACCCTGGACTTGAGCAAGTAGGACACAGTCCTCGAAAACCCCTTAGCACCTTCCAAGCCACTGTGTACTGGGTGCGCTCACGTGTGCGTGTGTGTGCCCCTGCTTGCCTACATGCGTGTGTTCCTGATGCTGTACAAGAGTGTGCTTCCTAAGCATAAGTCTGCATATGTGCAAATAGGTATGTGGATGTAGAGGCCAGGAGGGACCCGGCACAGTGTTTTATAGTGAGGCATTTGGTGGGTGGCGGGGAGGAAGTGAGAGAAAGAGAGAGAGAGAGAGTCCGGCTCGCCTGTGAGGGAATTTTTTGTTCATGTGCGGTTGAATGAGTGTGTCAGGTATGAGGTTGGACAGAGGGAGTTCAAAGTGTTTACACGTTACTTGTTTTTTGAAGTTCCCCGGAAACCAATCATATGGCGAAGGCTCACCTCTTGTTGCTGTCCGCTACACAAAGGTCTCCGTACTTGATGCCAAGCTGCCTCTGCTCTTGGAGATCTGCATGACAGTGATGATGCTGCCTATGAATATCATTGCTGGGTGCTAGTGTGCCTTGGTCACGGCAGGGAAGGGGTCAGATATCCCTTTCCCTGGTGTCTTAGCAGAGCTTCCTGAAGGAGCCTAAAACATACGGCTGTGAGCCACGGGCACCAGGATTGCCAGCTCCCCTGCCTCTAGCCAGTATAATTCCTTGGCTGCTCAATAGCAGGAAGAGCAGGCAGGGATCTGGGCCAGAGAGGCCAAGGCAAGCGGGAAGACAGAGTTAAGCTGACACTAGCGCAATAAAGGAGATGCCCAGATTCGCTGGACCTGCTAACCTTGTATCTCCCTTATGCTCTGAGCAAGAGAGATGAGGTTGATTGTGAGAGAGGTGGCGGATCCATACACCAGCCACTTCAGGACTGGCAAGGGCAGAGGCGGTGGGGAGCTGTGTCACACGGGTTCAAAAAGGATGTGGGAAGATGGAGCAGGAGGGGAGGTGGAAAGTGTATTTGCCTAGGACCCTGTCCCAAGCCGTTCCCAGCAGAATGGTCAGGGGAGGGATGTGCGGCTCTACACATCCTGTGCATTCCCGAAGGCCTGTGAGAACTAGTGAGAACTTACAGCAAACCCCCAAGGGGCCTGTGCCCTTTTTGCTATGGCAACTGCAGTTGGAACACTGGCTCAAGTCAGCAGGAGGCGCCTAGTACCTGGCCATGTCACAGGGCTCCAAACCATATGGGCACTGCCCAGAGGCTTTCCCAGCACCCCAGGTGCAAATGCACTGTTAGTGAGGCACCAGGAGGCCCTGCTGGCCTGTGAGCACCAACTGCCTACCTCTAAGCAGCCTCACTACCCTCCCTTAAGGCTGTTCCTGTTGGGAATGCAAATGAAAGCACACATCAACAAAGTGGGCAAGGAATGGAGAAACAAAACATCCGGCCACCCCCTGGAGGCTTTTCTGCATAGTGGGTCGCATATGTGCAGTCCTTCCTGCTCAGAAAAACACAGGGCTGCTGCCTAGCAAGCCAGGCAAGGTCTTCAGGTGGTCTTGGCCAAGGGGGCAGAGGCGTTTCCAGACCAATCGGATGTCAGTCATAAAACCAGAAGGCAGGAAAGGAGTGCCGCTTCCCTCCTACCTTTGTCACAAACCTCCTGTGCACAGAAAAGGAGCAGAGGGGCTTGGGCACAGAGCAGGCAGACAACAGATTAGATAAATGGGGATTGGTGTTCACCAGAGGACTGAGAGATCCCAGGTGTGCAGAGTGTGAGAGCAGAGGGAGATTTGGAGAAGATAAGAAGGGCTAGGCCAGGGTGAGGGCAGTTGTAATTTCCCCAGAAGAAGTGAAGAGGTGCATGGGGAGGTGTGCAGCTTGTGAACCTCAAGAGGAGGAGGGGAAATTGGGAAGCAGAGCCAGAGGCAAAGAGGCAGTGACGCAGAGGCATGTGTGAGTTGAAAGCAGTCAGAGCAGCAAGGCAGGGACAGGAGGGCTAGGAGAGAGAACTCGGAGGGAGTTATCAGCAAAGGAGGTATGTGTGCAGGGGACAAGCCTCAGGAACTCAGCTGCAGATGGCAGGTGGTGGCTAGGAAGGCCAGGTTGGGCGCCCCACCACCCTGGGACCAAGTAGAAGGGAGAAGAGGCAAGGGATTCTGGGGCACAGGCCTGCCCCATTCTCTGCGAGCAGTGCTGGGCTTTAGGGTGTAGACCTGAGGTGTAACGAATGCCATCCTTGGTTGGGGCACTACTGGGCGTAATCATGTGGTCCTGTTACATTGACATTTCTGCCTTGATTGCTTTCCGAAGAGTTTGTTGCTACCCAGGTCTCCGAAGCTGCATGGTTCAGGGAATGGGAGACTGGTGAGGACCAGCAGGGGGAGGCCCAAGTGCCAATGGATTGTCCAGTAAGCAGCGCTGGGCTCCTTAGCCACGCCACCACGAGAACAACACCCTGGACTTGAGCAAGTAGGACACAGTCCTCGAAAACCCCTTAGCACCTTCCAAGCCACTGTGTACAGGGTGCGCTCACGTGTGCGTGTGTGTGCCCCTGCTTGCCTACATGCGTGTGTTCCTGATGCTGTACAAGAGTGTGCTTCCTAAGCATAAGTCTGCATATGTGCAAATAGGTATGTGGATGTAGAGCCAGGAGGACCCGGCACAGTGTGTTATAGTGAGCATGTGGGGGGGGTGGCGGGGAGGAAGAGAGAGAAAGAGAGAGAGAGAGAGTCGGCTCGCCTGTGAGGAATTTTTTGTTCATGTGCGGTTGAATGAGTGTGTCAGGTATGAGGTTGGACAGAGGGAGTTCAAAGTGTTTACACGTTACTTGTTTTTTGAAGTTCCGGAAACCAATCATATGGCGAAGGCTCACCTCTTGTGCTGTCCGCTACACAAAGGTCTCCGTACTTGATGCCAAGCTGCCTCTGCTCTTGGAGATCTGCATGACAGTGATGATGCTGCCTATGAATATCATTGCTGGGGTGCTAGTGTGCCTTGGTCACGGCAGGGAAGGGTCAGATATCCCTTTCCCTGGTGTCTTAGCAGAGCTTCCTGAAGGAGCCTAAAACATACGGCTGTGAGCCACGGGCACCAGGATTGCCGCTCCTGCCTCTAGCCAGTATAATCCTTGGCTGCTCAATAGCAGGAAGTAGCAGGCAGGGATCTGGGCCAGAGAGGCCAAGGCAAGCGGGAAGACAAGAGTTAAGCTGACACGAGCGCAGAAAGGAGATGCCCAGATTCGCTGACCTGCTAACCTTGTATCTCCCTTATGCTCTGAGCAAGAGAGATGAGGTTGATTGTGAGAGAGGTGGCGGATCCATTCACCAGCCACTTCCAGGACTGGCAAGGGCAGAGGCGGGTGGGGAGCTGTGTCACACGGGTTCAACCAGGATGTGGGAAGATGGAGCAGGAGGGGAGGTGGAAAGTGTATTTGCCTAGGACCCTGGCCCAAGCCGTTCCCAGCAGAATGGTCAGGGGAGGGATGTGCGGCTCTACACATCCTGTGCATCCCCGAAGGCCTGTGGAGAACTAGAGAGAACTTACAGCAAACCCTCAAGGGCCCTGTGCCCTTTTTGCTATGGCAACTGCAGTTGGAACACTGGCTCAAGTCAGCAGGAGGCGCCTAGTACCTGGCCATGTCACAGAGCTCCAAACCATATTGGCACTGCCCAGAGGCTTCCAGCACCCCAGGTGCAAATGCACTGTTAGTGAGGCACCAGGAGGCCATGCTGGCCTGTGAGCACCAACTGCCTACCTCTAAGCAGCCTCACTACCCCTCCCTTAAGGCTGTTTCCTGTTGGAATGCAAATGAAAGCACACATCAACAAAGTGGGCAAGGAATGGAGAAACAAAACATCCGGCCACCCCCTGGAGGCTTTTCTGCATAGTGGGTCGCATATGTACAGTCCTTCCTGCTCAGAAAAACACAGGCTGCTGCCTAGCAAGCCAGGCAAGGTCTTCAGGTGGTCTTGGCCAAGGGGGCAGAGGCCGTTTCCAGACCATTCGGATGTCAGTCATAAAACCAGAAGGCAGGAATGGAGTGCCGCTTCCCTCCTACCTTTGTCACAAACCTCCTGTGCACAGAAAAGGAGCAGAGGGGCTTGGGCACAGAGCAGGCAGACAACAGATTAGATAAATG
Organism: Perognathus longimembris pacificus; assembly: GCF_023159225.1. Lineage (NCBI taxonomy): Eukaryota > Metazoa > Chordata > Mammalia > Rodentia > Heteromyidae > Perognathus > Perognathus longimembris. Next base: position 25,759 of record NW_025961526.1, read on the forward strand.
GGGATTGGTGTTCACCAGAGGACTGAGAGATCCCAGGTGTGCAGAGGGTGAGAGCAGAGGAGATTTGGAGAAGATAAGAAGGGGCTAGGCCAGGGTGAGGCAGTTGTAATTTCCCCAGAAGAAGTGAAGAGGTGCATGGGGGAGGTGTGCAGCTTGTGAACCTCAAGAGGAGGAGGGGGAAATTGGGAAGCAGAGCCAGAGGCAAAGAGGCAGTGACGCAGAGGCATGTGTGAGTTGAAAGCAGTCCAGAGCAGCAAGGCAGGGACAGAGGGGCTAGGAGAGAGAACTCGGAGGGAATTATCAGCAAAGGAGGTATGTGTGCAGGGGGACAAGCCTCAGGAACTCAGCTGCAGATGGCAGGTGGTGGCTAGGAAGGCCAGGTTGGGCACCCCACCACCCTTGGACCAAGTAGAAGGGAGAAGAGGCAAGGGATTCTGGGGCACAGGCCTGCCCCATTCTCTGCGAGCAGTGCTGGGCTTTAGGGTGTAGACCTGAGGGGTAACGAATGCCATCCTTGGTTGGGGCACTACTGGGGCGTAATCATGTGGTCCTGTTACATTGACATTTCTGCCTTGATTGCTTTCCCGAAGATTTGTTGCTACCCAGGTCTCCGAAGCTGCATGGTTCAGGGCATGGGAGACTGGTGAGGACAGGCAGGGGGAGGCCCAAGTGCCAATGGATTGTCCAGTAAGCAGCGCTGGGCTCCTTAGCCACGCCCACCACGAGAACAACACCCTGGACTTGAGCAAGTAGGACACAGTCCTCGAAAACCCCTTAGCACCTTCCAAGCCACTGTGTACTGGGTGCGCTCACGTGTGCGTGTGTGTGCCCCCTGCTTGCCTACATGCGTTGTGTTCCTGATGCTGTACAAGAGTGTGCTTCCTAGCATAAGTCTGCATATGTGCAAATAGGTATGTGGATGTAGAGCCAGGAGGACCCGGCACAGTGTTTTATAGTGAGGCATTTGGGGGTGGCGGGGAGGAAGAGAGAGAAAGAGAGAGAGAGAGAGTCGGCTCGCCTGTGAGGAATTTTTTGTTCATGTGCGGTTGAATGAGTGTGTCAGGTATGAGGTTGGACAGAGGGAGTTCAAAGTGTTTACACGTTACTTGTTTTTTGAAGTTCCCGGAAACCAATCATATGGCGAAGGCTCACCTCTTGTGCTGTCCGCTACACAAAGGTCTCCGTACTTGATGCCAAGCTGCCTCTGCTCTTGGAGATCTGCATGACAGTGATGATGCTGCCTATGAATATCATTGCTGGGTGCTAGTGTGCCTTGGTCACGGCAGGGAAGGGTCAGATATCCCTTTCCCTGGTGTCTTAGCAGAGCTTCCTGAAGGAGCCTAAAACATACGGCTGTGAGCCACGGGCACCAGGATTGCCAGCTCCTGCCTCTAGCCAGTATAATCCTTGGCTGCTCAATAGCAGGAAGTAGCAGGCAGGGATCTGGGCCAGAGAGGCCAAGGCAAGCGGGAAGACAAGAGTTAAGCTGACACTAGCGCAGAAAGGAGATGCCAGATTCGCTGACCTGCTAACCTTGTATCTCCCTTATGCTCTGAGCAAGAGAGATGAGGTTGATTGTGAGAGAGGTGGCGGATCCATTCACCAGCCACTTCCAGGGACTGGCAAGGGCAGAGGCGGTGGGGAGCTGTGTCACACGGGTTCAACCAGGATGTGGAAAATGGAGCAGGAGGGGAGGTGGAAAGTGTATTTGCCTAGGACCCTGGCCCAAGCCGTTCCCAGCAGAATGGTCAGGGGAGGGATGTGCGGCTCTACACATCCTGTGCATCCCCGAAGGCCTGTGAGATCTAGTGAGAACTTACAGCAAACCCCAAGGGGCCCTGTGCCCTTTTTGCTATGGCAACTCCAGTTGGAACACTGGCTCAAGTCAGCAGGAGGTGCCTAGTACCTGGCCATGTCACAGAGCTCCAAACCATATGGGCACCGCCCAGAGGGCTTCCCAGCACCCCAGGTGGAAATGCACTGTTAGTGAGGCACCAGGAGGCCCTGCTGGCCTGTGAGCACCAACTGCCTACCTCTAAGCAGCCTCACTACCCCTCCCTTAAGGCTGTTCCTGTTGGAATGCAAATGAAAGCGCACATCAACAAAGTGGGCAAGGAATGGAGAAACAAAACATCCGGCCACCCCCTGGAGGCTTTTCTGCATAGTGGGTCGCATATGTGCAGTCCTTCCTGCTCAGAAAAACACAGGGCTGCTGGCTAGCAAGCCAGGCAAGGTCTTCAGGTGGTCTTGGCCAAGGGGGCAGAGGCCGTTTCAGACCAATCGGATGTCAGTCATAAAACCAGAAGGCAGGAAAGGAGTGCCGCTTCCCTCTTACCTTTGTCACAAACCTCCTGTGCACAGGAAAAGGAGCAGAGGGGCTTGGGCACAGAGCAGGCAGACAACAGATTAGATAAATGGGGATTGGTGTTCACCAGAGGACTGAGAGATCCCAGGTGTGCAGAGGGTGAGAGCAGAGGGAGATTTGGAGAAGATAAGAAGGGCTAGGCCAGGGTGAGGCAGTTGTAATTTCCCCAGAAGAAGTGAAGAGGTGCATGGGGAGGTGTGCAGCCTGGGAACCTCAAGAGGAGGAGGGGGAAATTGGAAGCAGAGGCAGAGGCAAAGAGGCAGTGACGCAGAGGCATGTGTGAGTTGAAAGCAGTCCAGAGCAGCAAGGCAGGGACAGGAGGGCTAGAGAGCAGGAACTCGAGGAGTTATCAGCAAAGGAGGTATGTGTGCAGGGGACAAGCCTCAGAACTCAGCTGCAGATGGCAGGTGGTGGCTAGGAAGTCCAGGTTGGGCGCCCCACCAACCTGGGACCAAGTAGAAGGGAGAAGAGGCAAGGGATTCTGGGGCACAGGCCTGCCCCATTGTCTGCGCGCAGCGCTGTGCTTTAGGTGTAGACCTGACGGGGTAACGAATGCCATCCTTGGTTTGGGCACTACTGGGGCGTGATTATGTGGTCCTGTTACATTGACATTTCTGCCTTGATTGCTTTCCCGAAGAGTTTGTTGCTACCCAGGTCTCCGAAGCTGCAAAGGTTCAGGGAATGGGAGACTGGTGAGGACAGCAGGGGGAGGCCCAAGTGCCAATGGACTGTCCAGTAAGCAGCGCTGGGCTCCTTAGCCACGCCCACCACGAGAACAACACCCTGGACTTAGAGCAAGTAGGACACAGTCCTCGAAAACCCCTTAGCACCTTCCAAGCCACTGTGTACTGGGTGCGCTCACGTGTGCGTGTGTGTGCCCCTGCTTGCCTACATGCGTGTGTTCCTGATGCTGTACAAGAGTGTGCTTCCTAGCCTAAGTCTGCATATGTGCAAATTGGTATGTGGATGTAGATCCAGGAGGACCCGGCACAGTGTGTTATAGTGAGCATGTGGGGGGTGGCGGGGAGGAAGAGAGAGAAAAAGAGAGAGAGAGAGTCGGCTCGCCTGTGAGGAATTTTTTGTTCATGTGCGGTTGCATGAGTGTGTCATGAATGAGGTTGGACAGAGGGAGTTTCAAAGTGTTTACACGTTACTTGTTTTTTGAAGTTCCCGGAAACCAATCATATGGCGAAGGCTCCCCTCTTGCGCTGTCCGCTACACAAAGGTCTCCGTACTTGATGCCAAGCTGCCTCTGCTCTTGGAGATCTGCATGACAGTGATGATGCTGCCTATGAATATCATTGCTGGGTGCTAGTGTGCCTTGGTCATGGCAGGGAAGGGTCAGATATCCCTTTCCCTGGTGTCTTAGCAGAGCTTCCTGAAGGAGCCTAAAACATATGGCTGTGAGCACGGGCACCAGGATTGCCAGCTCCTGCCTCTAGCCAGTATAATCCTTGCTGCTCAATAGCAGGAAGTAGCAGGCAGGGATCTGGGCCAGAGAGGCCAAGGCAAGCGGGAAGACAAGAGTTAAGCAGACACTAGCGCAGAAAGGAGATGCCCAGATTCGCTGACCTGCTAACCTTGTATCTCCCTTATGCTCTGAGCAAGAGAGATGAGGTTGATTGTGAGAGAGGGTGGCGGATCCATACACCAGCCACTTCCAGGACTGGCAAGGGCAGAGGCGGTGGGGAGCTGTGTCACACGGGTTCAACCAGGATGTGGGAAGATGGAGCAGGAAGGGGAGGTGGAAAGTGTATTTGCCTAGGACCCTGGCCAAGCCGTTCCCAGCAGAATGGTCAGGGGAGGGATGTGCGGCTCTACACATCCTGTGCATCCCCGAAGGCCTGTGAGAACTAGTGAGAACTTACAGCAAACCCCCAAGGGGCCCTGTGCCCTTTTTGCTATGCAACTCCAGTTGGAACACTGGCTCAAGTCAGCAGGAGGTGCTAGTACCTGGCCATGTCACAGAGCTCCAAACCATATGGGCACCGCCCAGAGGCTTCCCAGCACCCCAGGTGAAATGCACTGTTAGTGAGGCACCAGGAGGCCCTGCTGGCCTGTGAGCACCAACTGCCTACCTCTAAGCAGCCTCACTACCCTCCCTTAAGGCTGTTCCTGTTGAATGCAAATGAAGCACACATCAACAAAGTGGGCAAGGAATGGAGAAACAAACATCCGGCCACCCCCTGGAGGCTTTTCTGCATAGTGGGTCGCATATGTGCAGTCCTTCCTGCTCAGAAAAACACAGGGCTGCCTAGCAAGCAGGGCAAGGTCTTCAGGTGGTCTTGGCCAAGGGGGCAGAGGCCGTTTCCAGACCAATCGGATGTCAGTCATAAAACCAGAAGGCAGGAAAGGAGTGCCGCTTCCCTCCTACCTTTGTCACAAACCTCCTGTGCACAGAAAAGGAGCAGAGGGGCTTGGGCACAGAGCAGGCAGACAACAGATTAGATAAATGGGGATTGGTGTTCACCAGAGGACTGAGAGATCCCAGGTGTGCAGAGGGTGAGAGCAGAGGGAGATTTGGAGGAAGATAAGAAGGGCTAGGCCAGGGTGAGGCAGTTGTAATTTCCCCAGAAGAAGTGAAGAGGTGCATGGGGAGGTGTGCAGCTGTGAACCTCAAGAGGATGAGGGGGAAATTGGGAAGCAGAGGCAGAGGCAAAGAGGCAGTGACGCAGAGGCATGTGTGAGTTGAAAGCAGTCCAGAGCAGCAAGGCAGGGGACAGGAGGGCTAGGAGAGAGAACTCGGAGGGAGTTATCAGCAAAGGAGGTATGTGTGAAGGGGACAAGCCTCAGGAACTCAGCTGCAGATGGCAGGTGGTGGCTAGGAAGGCCAGGTTGGGGCGCCCCCACCACCTGGGACCAAGTAGAAGGGAGAAGAGGCAAGGGATTCTGGGGCACAGGCCTGCCCCATTCTCTGCGCGCAGCGCTGGGCTTTAGGGTGTAGACTGAGGGGTAACGAATGCTATCCTTGGTTGCGGCACTACTGGGGCGTGATCATGTGGTCCTGTTACATTGACATTTCTGCCTTGATTGCTTTCCCGAAGAGTTTGTTGGTACCCAGTTCTCCGAAGCTGCATGGTTCAAGGAATGGGAGACTGGTGAGGACAGCAGGGGAGGCCCAAGTGCCAATGGACTGTCCAGTAAGCAGCGCTGGGCTCCTTAGCCACGCCCACCACAAGAACAACACCCTGGACTTGAGCAAGTAGGCCACAGTCCTCGAAAACCCTTAGCACCTTCCAAGCCACTGCGTACTGGGTGCGCTCACGTGTGTGTGAGTGGTGCCCTGCTTGCCTACATGCGTGTGTTCCTGATGCTGTACAAGAGTGTGCTCCTAAGCCAAGTCTGCATATGGGCAAATAGGTATGTGGATGTAGATCCAGGAGGACCCGGCACAGTGTGTTATAGTGAGCATGTGGGGGGTGGCGGGGAGGAAGAGAGAGAAAGAGAGAAAGAGAAAGTCGGCTCGCCTGTGAGGAATTTTTTGTTCATGTGCGGTTGCATGAGTGTGTCAGGTATGAGGTTGGACAGAGGGAGTTCAAGTGTTTACACGTTACTTGTTTTTTGAAGTTCCCGGAAACCAATCATATAGCGAAGGCTCCCCTCTTGTGCTGTCCGCTACACAAAGGTCTCCGTACTTGATGCCAAGCTGCCTCTGCTCTTGGAGATCTGCATGACAGTGATGATGCTGCCTATGAATATCATTGCTGGGTGCTAGTGTGCCTTGGTCACGGCAGGGAAGGGTCAGATATCCCTTTCCCTGGTGTCTTAGCAGAGCTTCCTGAAGGAGCCTAAAAACATATGGCTGTGAGCCACGGGCACCAGGATTGCCAGCTCCTGCTCTAGCCAGTATAATCCTTGGCTGCTCAATAGCAGGAAGTAGCAGGCAGGGATCTGGGCCAGAGAGGCCAAGGCAAGCGGGAAGACAAGAGTTAAGCAGACACTAGCGCAGAAAGGAGATGCCCAGATCCGCTGACCTGCTAACCTTGTATCTCCCTTATGCTCTGAGCAAGAGAGATGAGGTTGATTGTGAGAGAGGTGCGGATCCATACACCAGCCACTTCCAGACTGGCAAGGCAGAGGCGGTGGGGAGCTGTGTCACACGGTTTCAACCAGGATGTGGGAAGATGGAGCAGGAGGGGAGGTGGAAAGTGTATTTGCCTAGGACCCTGGCCAAGCCGTTCCCAGCAGAATGGTCAGGGGAGGGATGTGCGGCTCTACACATCCTGTGCATCCCCGAAGGCCTATGAGAACTAGTGAGAACTTACAGCAAACCCCCAAGGGGGCCCTGTGCCCTTTTTGCTATGGCAACTCCAGTTGGAACACTGGCTCAAGTCAGCAGGAGGCGCCTAGTACCTGGCCATGTCACAGAGCTCCAAACCATATGGGCACTGCCCAGAGGCTTCCCAGCACCCCAGGTGCAAAATGCACTGTTAGTGAGGCACCAGGAGGCCCTGCTGCCTGTGAGCACCAACTGCCTACCTCTAAGCAGCCTCACTACCCTCCCTTAAGGCTGTTCCTGTTGGAATGCAAATGAAAGCACACATCAACAAAGTGGGCAAGGAATGGAGAAACAAAACATCCGGCCACCCCCTGGAGTCTTTCTGCATAGTGGGTCGCATATGTGCTGTCCTTCCTGCTCAGAAAAACACAGGGCTGCTGCCTAGCAAGCCAGGCAAGGTCTTCAGGTGGTCTTGGCCAAGGGGGCAGAGGCCGTTTCCAGACCAATCGGATGTCAGTCATAAAACCAGAAGGCAGGAAAGGAGTGCCGCTTCCCTCCTACCTTTGTCACAAACCCTCCTGTGCACAGAAAGGAGCAGAGGGGCTTGGGCACAGAGCAGGCAGACAACAGATTAGATAAATGGGGATTGGTGTTCACCAGAGGACTGAGAGATCCCAGGTGTGCAGAGGGTGAGAGCAGGGGGAGATTTGGAGAAGATAAGAAGGGCTAGGCCAGGGTGAGGCAGTTGTAATTTCCCCAGAAGAAGTGAAGAGGTGCATGGGGAGGTGTGCAGCCTGTGAACCTCAAGAGGAGGAGGGGGAAATTGGGAAGCAGAGGCAGAGGCAAAGGGGCAGTGACGCAGAGGCATGTGTGAGTTGAAAGCAGTCCAGAGCAGCAAGGCAGGGACAGGAGGGCTAGGAGAGAGAACTCGGAGGGAGTTATCAGCAAAGGAGGTATGTGTGCAGGGGACAAGCCTCAGGAATTCAGCTGCAGATGGCAGGTGGTGGCTAGGAAGGCCAGGTTGGCGCCCCACCACCCTGGGACCAAGTAGAAGGGAGAAGAGGCAAGGGATTCTGGGGCACAGGCCTGCCCCATTCTCTGCGCGCAGCGCTGTGCTTTAGGGTGTAGACCTGAGGGGTAACGAATGCCATCCTTGGTTGCGGCACTACTGGGGCGTGATCATGTGGTCCTGTTACATTGACATTTCT
>NW_025961527.1:0-46898 GCF_023159225.1 Perognathus longimembris pacificus
TAATACACGTATATACAGTATCCAGGGTGCTCAGATGAGATACAGTGATAGTGGGGGTAAAACCACAGGAAGGGAATACGAGAGAAAATAAAAAGGGTACGGATTCATATCGCATGTTGAAAATAATTACAATAATGATATACCACTTGTGTCCATAACATGGAGCTCATTTCACTTAGCATCATCTTAAGTGTCCATAAGGGCATAGCTATTGGGCTATTATGACTTCGGCTTTGACTAGCCTAAACATGTACTAATTATTCCAAAAAAAATTTACTATGTGAAGTGAGCCAGACCTAAAGAAACATAGACTGTATTGTTTTCCTCATAGGAAAAACATTTTTTTTCTTATTTATTGTCAATGTGATGTACAGAGAGGTTACAGTTGCATATGTTAGGCATTGGATACATTTCTTATACTCTTTGTTACCTCCTCCCTCACTTACCCTCCCCTCCCCCTGCCCCTCTCCCCCCAGAGTTGTTCACTTGGCTTACACCAAACAGTTTTGAAAGCATTGCCTTTGTAGTCGTTTGTCTTTTTATCTTGTATCTCTCGGTTTTGGTATTCCCTTTCACTTTCCTAATTCTAATACCAGTATATACAGTTTCCAAAGTACTCAAATAAGATAAACTGATAGTGAAGGTACAACCGCAGGAAGGGGATACAAGAGCATCATCAACAGTAGAAGCTACAGTTACACATGGCATGTTGAAAGTAATTACAGCAGTGATATAACAGTTGTTTCCATAAAATGGAGGTTGTTTCACTTAGCCTCATCTTATGTGTTCATAAGAGTATTGCTGTTGGGCTCTTGTGATCCTCTGCTGTGACTAGCCTAAACCTGAGCTAACTATTCCCTATGAGAATAGGGAATCCTATTCATAGCATAGAATCCATGTTTCTTTGGGTCTGGCTCACTTCACTTAGGATAATTTTTTCCAAGTCCTTTCATTTCCTTACAAATGCGGCAATGTCATTCTTTGAGACAGAGGTATGAAATTCCATTGTGTATATGTACCACATTTTCCTGATCCATTCATCTACTGAGCGTTACTGGGTGGGATCCATATTTTAGCTATGCCAAATTGTGCTGTGATGAATATTGTTGTGCTGGTGGCTTTTGTGTGTTCTTCTCTGTGGTCTTTGGGTAGATGCCAAATGTGGGGCTGCTGGATCATAAGGGAGCTCTATGTTTACCTTCTGAGAAATCTCCATACCACTTGCCAGAGTGGCTGAACAAGTTTACATTCCCACCAACGATGAAGTAGGGTTCCCTTTTGTCCACATCCCCTCCAACATTTATTATTGTTAGTTTTCTTGATATAGGTCATTCTTACTGGGGTGAGATGGAATCTCAATGTTGTTTTGATTTGCATTTCTTTTATGGCCAGAGATGTAGAGCACTTTTTCATATGACTCTTGGCCATTCTCATTTCCTCATCAGACAAGTCTCTTTGTAAGTCTTTAGCCCACTTGTTGAGGGGGCTGTTGGTTCTTTGCGGTTTTGTTTTGGAGGAATTTAATTTTTTGTAGTTCTGCATATATTTTAGATATGAGGTCTTTGTTAATTGTATGGCTGATAAAGATCTTTTCCCAATCTGTAGGCTTTCCATTCATCTTGTGAGCTATGTCCTTTGCCCTGCAGAAGCTCAGCAATTTGATGCAATCCCATTTGCTCGTCCTTTTTGTGATTTGTAGCATTTATGGCTCTTTGTTAAGGCAGGTCTGTCCTGTGCCAAGGAGCCCAAGTGTTTCTCCTACTTCTTTTAGTGCTTTCAAGGTATCTGTTATAATTTCAAGATCTTTGATCCATGTGGAATTGATTTTGGTGCAGGATGATATATAAGGATCTAATTTTGCTTTGTTGTGGGTGTTGAACCAGTTTTGCCATCACCATTTGTTAAAGAGGCTATCTTTCTTCCATCGTATTTTTTTAGCTCCTCTATCAAAGATTAAGGGGGCTTAGTTCTGTGTGTTCACTGCTGGATCTTCAATTCTGTTCCATTGGTCTTCAGGCCTGTTCCATTGCCAATTCCAAGCTGTTTTTATAGCTATAGCTTTATAATACAGCTTGAAGTTTGGTATTGTAATTCCTCCGGCATTGTTCTTTCTGCTTAGGATTGTTTTTGCTAGACGGGGGGTCATTTATTTTTCCATATAAATTTCTGGATTGCTTCCTCAATTTCATTAAAAAATGGTGTTGGGATATTAGTGGGTATTGCATGGAATTTGTAGATAGCTTTTGGCAATATTGCCATTTTGACTATATTAATCTTCCCAATCGAGGAGCATGGGAGGTTTTTCCATTTCCTTAGTTCTTTTTTTTTTTTTTTTCAAATTTTTATTATCAAAGTGATGTACAGAAAGGTTACAGTATCATATTTTAGGCACTGGATACATTTCTTGTACAGTTTGTTACCTTGTCCCTCATACCCCTCTCCCTCCTCCCCCTTTCCCTTCCCCCCCCCCCACGGAGATGTTCAGTTCACTTACACCAAACAGTCTAATCATAGAGGTCTTTCACTTCTTTGGTTAAGGTTATTTCTAGGTATTTTATGTTTTTGAGACTATTGCAAAGGGAGTTGCTTTCCTGACTTCAGCCTCTGTCTTCGTGTTATTAGCATATAGAAAGGCTGTTGATTTTCGAGGGTTTATTTTATATCCTGCAACTTTGCCAAAGTTTTGGATCTGCTCTAGTAGCTAGGGAGTAGAGTCTATGGTGTTCATTAGGTATAGGATCATGTAATCTGCAAAGAGAGAAAGCTTAACTTCATCTTTTCCTATTTGGATCCCCTTTTTGTTTTCTTCTTGCCTAATTGCTCTGGCTAGGAATGTTAAAGAGGAGGGGAGAGAGCAGACATCTCAATCTTGCTCCTGATTTTCAAAGGAATGGCTTTGGCTTTACACCATTTAGAATTATGCTTGCTGTTGGTTTGTAATAAACTGCCTTTATTATATTCAGGAATGTTCCTTGGAATCCCAATTTCTCCAGGATTTTTATCATAAATGGGTACTGGATTTGATCGAACGCCTTTTCTGCATCCAGAGATATAACCATGTGGTTCTTTACCTTGCTCTGGTTAATGTGGTGGATTACATTAATTGACTTGCGTATATTGAACCAACTTTGCATCCCTGGGATGGATCCAGTTTGAACATAGTGTATGATATTTTTGATGACCTGTTGAAGTCGATTGGACAGAATTTTGTTGAGAATTTTTGCATCTATGTTCATCAGGGAAATCGTTCTATAGTTCTGTTTTGTTGATGAGTCCCTGCCTGGTTTTGGGATGAGGGCTATACTGGCTTCATAGAATAAGTCTGGTAGTGAACGTTCTCTTTCAATTTCATTGAAGATTTTGAAAAATATTGGTGTGACTTCTGTTTTGAAAGCCTTGTAGAATTCTGCTGTGAATCCATCTGGACATGGGCTTTTCTCTGATGGGAAATCACTTATTGCTGTTTCTATTTCAAGGCTGGGTATGAGTCTGTTTAGAAGGTTTAAATCTTCATGGTTGAGTTTGGGGGTATCAATTTTTTCTAGAAAATCATCCATTTCTTCCAGGTTCTCGAATTTGTTGGCACAAAGGTTTGCAAAATAGTCCCTTATTGTATTCTGAATTTTGGTTATTTCTGTGGTGATGTTACCTGTTTTATCTCGGATCTTGTTTATGTGGGTGTGCTGCCATCGTTTTTTGGTCAGGTTTGCTAGGAATTTGACTATCTTGTTAATATTCTCAAAGAACCAAGTCTTTGTTTTGTTGATTGTTGCGATGGTTTTTTTTTTCTCCCTCTCAAGTATATTTAATTCTGATTCGATTTTAATTATTTGCTTCCATCTATTGACTTGGGGGTATGGCTTCTTGTTCTCTTTTGAGAAGATTAAGGTGATTCCGTAAGTTGTTGAGTTGCTGTTTATCCAGATTGTTGGTGTAGGCACTCAGATATAAATTTTCGTCTGAGTACTGCCTTTGCTGTGTCCCAAAGGAGGTGATACTTTGTGCACTCACCTTGGTTGAATGCCATAAATATTGAATTACTGGTCTAATTTCTTCAATGACCCACTGATGGTTCAGCAGTGTGTTCCTTAGTCTCCATGGATTGTATCATTTTGTGTGGTGGCTGTTTGAGTTGAGCTTTAATTTTAATCTATTGTGGTCTGAGGGAAGGCAGGGAATGATTTTGATACTTCTGAATTTGTACAGATTTTCTTTGTGCCCTAAGATGTGATATATTTTGGAGAATGTTTCATGGGCTGCTGAAAAGAATGTGTATTCTGGTATTGCTTGATGGAATATTCTGTAGATGTTGGTTAAGTCTAGTTGGTCTATGCAGTTGATTAGTTCTGTGGATTCTTTGGTCAGTTTTTGGCGTGTTGGTCTGTCCAGAGGTGACAGTGGAGTGTTAAAGTCTCCAACAATCAATGTGTTTGGGACTATGAGTGATTTTAGAGTCAGTAGTGTTGGTTTGATGAAGTTGGGTTCTCCTGTATTTGGTGTGTGGATATTTAAGATGGTTATATCCTCCTGTAGGAGACATCGCTTTATTAGTATGTAGTAACCTTCTTTGTCTCTTCTTACCATTTTTAATTTGAAGTCGATTTTATCTGATGCTAGAATTCCACTCCAGCCTGCATTTGGGGGCCATTTATTGGTAGATTTTATTCCAGCCTTTCACCTTTAGAAGAAGTTTGCTTTTGCTAGATAGATGTGTCTCTTGGAGGCAGCAGAAAGACGGATCTTGATGTTTGATCCAAGTAATGAGCCTATGTCGTTTGAATGAAGAATTAAGTCCATTAATGTTGAGAGTTAGGTTTGAGAGATGATCATTTGTCCTTTCATTGTAGCTATCTTGTTAAAAGCTGTGTCTTCCCAATTCTTGATCTAATATTCTGGTTTTCTATTTAGGGTTCATTTCTCTGTCTGTATTGGGATCTTGATTATTTTCCCTGTACAGTACATCTTTGATGATTTTCTGTAAAGCTGGTTTGGTGGAGATACATTGTTTCAGTTTTTCCTTCCTGTGGAAGACTTTTATTTGACCTTCAGCTATGAATGAGAGTTTAGCTGGGTACAGCATTCTTGGTTGATATTTATTATTATTTAGGGTTTGGCATACCTCATTCCAGGATCTCCTTGCTTTTCATGGTCTCTGCTGAGAAGTCTGGGGTAATTCTGCTTGCTTTTCCTTTATTTGTGATTACTTTCTTCTCCGTAACATCTTTAAGGATTCTTTCCTTGGACTCTACTGATCCTGTTATGATCACAATGTGTCAGTGGGATGTCCTATTCTGATCTGGTCGCTTTGGGGTTCTAAATGCTTCTTGTATCTGTATCGGCCTACCTTCCTGGATAGTTGGGAAGTTCTTGGCTAATATTCTGTTAAATAGGTTGCATATTCCATTAACTTCTTTCTCCTGGTTTTTCTCAATTCCTATTCGCCTCAAATAGTGCTTCCTGCTTGTGTCTTGGAGCTCCTGGAGTGATCTGTTTTATCGATTGGATTGGTTTTGTATTTTTGTGTGACATTTCTCCATAGATTCTAGGGAATCTTCAGCTCCTGAGATTTGATCCTCTGCTTCACCTACTTGAGACTGTAGGCTAGTTACTTGATTTTGAATCTCTTTTCCTTCAGACTGGTCTTTCCTGATGATTTCCATGTCCTTGCTAGAAGTATCTCTTAGGTCCTGCATGGACATCTTTACATTATTAATTTGGTTTTGAGTGCTGTCTCTCAAATCTTTTAGCTGGGTAGTTATCTTTTCATATGACTCTTGAAGTTCATTTATCTTTCTCTTTGTTGAGGCCATGAAATCATCTATTACTTTATGGATGGATTGATGTATGGATGGATTCAAACTTTTCATTTAACATGTTTATCAGTAGACTTTGTAGAGCATTTTGAGGGTTCTCTTCTATGTCTTTGATTGACTGCTCTGCTTCCTGGTTGTTTTGAGTGGGAGATATGACTGCATTGTTTGCCATCTTGTGTTTCTTCTGCCCATTTGGATTGGGAATGCCTATCTAAGAGCACCTGTGAGCACTGTTTAAGACCCAAAGCAGACCTTACCAAGCACTGTTGTGTAAATCTTAGAAGTTCACAATTATACACAGATACTTGGTATAACTGTATATAAAATTAGATTTGGTGTTCCTAAAAATACAATTTCAAAATAACAACCATTCCTGTATTCAATAGTTAATAAGTACTGTTAAAATACTATGAGTTGGATTTCTCTATAAACCACTTTGATTCACTTGGATTGAACAGGGATATCCTCTATCCAATAACCCAGCAATGATATTCATAGGCAGCATCATCACTGTCATGCAGATCTCCAAGAGCAGAGGCAGCTTGGCATCAAGTACGGAGACCTTTGTGTAGCACACAGCACAAGAGGGGAGCCTTCGCCATATGATTGGTTTCCGGGAACTTCAAAAAACAAGTAACGTGTAAACACTTTGAACTCCCTCTGTCCAACCTCATACCTGACACACTCATGCAACCGCACATGAACAAAAAGTTCCTCACAGGCGAGCCGACTCTCTCTCTCTCTCTTTCTCTCTCTTCCTCCCTGCCACCCCCACATGCTCACTATAACACACTGTGCCGGGTCCTCCTGGATCTACATCCACATACCTATTTGCACATATGCAGACTTAGGCTTAGGAAGCACACTCTTGTACAGCATCAGGAACACACGCATGTAGGCAAGCAGGGGCACACACACGCACACGTGAGCGCACCCAGTACACAGTGGCTTGGAAGGTGCTAAGGGGTTTTCGAGGACTGTGTCCTACTTGCTCAAGTCCAGGGTGTTGGTCTCGTGGTGGGCGTGGCTAAGGAGCCCAGCGCTGCTTACTGGACAGTCCATTGACACTTCGGCCTCCACTTGCTGTCCTCACCAGTCTCCCATTCCCTGAACCATGCAGCTTCGGAGACCTGGGTAGCAACAAACTCTTCGGGAAAGCAATCAAGGCAGAAATGTCAATGTAACAGGACCACATGATTACGCCCCAGTAGTGCCCCAACCAAGGATGGCATTCGTTACCCCTCAGGTCTACACCCTAATGCCCAGCGCTGCGCGCAGAGAATGGGACAGGCCTGTGCCCCAGAATCCCTTGCCTCTTCTCCCTTCTACTTGGTCCCAGTGTGGTGGGGCGCCCAACCTGGCCTTCCTAGCCACCACCTGCCATCTGCAGCTGAGTTCCTGAGGCTTGTCCCCTGCACACATACCTCCTTTGCTGATAACTCCCTCCGAGTTCTCTCTCCTAGCCCTCCTGTCCCTGCCTTGCTGCTCTGGACTGCTTTCAACTCACACATGCCTCTGTGTCACTGCCTCTTTGCCTCTGCCTCTGCTTCCCAATTTCCCCCTCCTCCTCTTGAGGTTCACAGGCTGCACACCTCCCCATGCACCTCTTCACTTCTTCTGGGGAAATGACAACTGCCTCACCCTGGCCTAGCCCTTCTTATCTTCTCCAAATCTCCCTCTGCTCTCACCCTCTGCACACCTGGGATCTCTCAGTCCTCTGGTGAACACCAATCCCCATTTATCTAATCTGTTGTCTGCCTGCTCTGTGCCCAAGCCCCTCTGCTCCTTTTCTGTGCACAGGAGGTTTGTGACAAAGGTAGGAGGGAAGCGGCACTCCTTTCCTGCCTTCTGGTTTTATGACTGACATCCGATTGGTCTGGAAACGGCCTCTGCCCCCTTGGCCAAGACCACCTGAAGACCTTGCCTGGCTTGCTAGGCAGCAGCCCTGTGTTTTTCTGAGCAGGAAGGACTGCACATATGCGACCCACTATGCAGAAAAGCCTCCAGGGGGTGGCCGGATGTTTTGTTTCTCCATTCCTTGTCCACTTTGTTGATGTGTGCTTTCATTTGCATTCCAACAGGAACAGCCTTAAGGGAGGGGTAGTGAGGCTGCTTAGAGGTAGGCAGTTGGTGCTCACAGGCCAGCAGGGCCTCCTGGTGCCTCACTAACAGTGCATTTGCACCTGGGGTGCTGGGAAGCCTCTGGGCAGTGCCCATATGGTTTGGAGCTCTGTGAGATGGCCAGGTACTAGGTGCCTCCTGCTGACTTGAGCCAGTGTTCCAACTGGAGTTGCCATAGCAAAAAGGGCACAGGGCCCCTTGGGGGTTTGCTGTAAGTTCTCACTAGTTCTCACAGGCCTTCGGGGATGCACAGGATGTGTAGAGCCGCACATCCCTCCCCTGACCATTCTGCTGGGAACGGCTTGGGCCAGGGTCCTAGGCAAATACACTTTCCACCTCCCCTCCTGCTCCATCTTCCCACATCCTGGTTGAACCCGTGTGACACAGCTCCCCACCGCCTCTGCCCTTGCCAGTCCTGGAAGTGGCTGGTGTATGGATCCGCCACCTCCCTCACAATCAACCTCATCTCTCTTGCTCAGAGCATAAGGGAGATACAAGGTTAGCAGGTCAGCGAATCTGGGCATCTCCTTTCTGCGCTAGTGTCTGCTTAACTCTTTTCTTCCCGCTTGCCTTGGCCTCTCTGGCCCAGATCCCTGCCTGCTACTTCCTGCTATTGAGCAGCCAAGGATTATACTGGCTAGAGGCAGGAGCTGGCAATCCTGGTGCCCGTGGCTCACAGCCATATGTTTTAGGCTCCTGCAGGAAGCTCTGCTAAGACACTAGGGAAAGGGATATCTGACCCTTCCCTGCCTTCCCCTGGATGGGGGGCCGGGTGGGGCAGAGCGGACAGGCGGGACAGAGGAAGTGGAGTCAAAAGAGGGTAAAATGATACATGGGTGTGCAATTTGCAAGCTGGGGGTTCTGGGTGCTGAGTGCTAAATACTAGGTAGCTGGGTGCTGGGTACTGGGTGCTGGGTGGCTAGGGGCTGGTTACTGGGTGTCTGGGTGCTAGGTACTGGGTGCTGGGTGGTTGGGTGCTGGGTGACTGGGTGCTTGGTAGCTGGGTGTTGAGTAGCTGGATGGTGTGGTCTGAGTAGTTGGGTGCTGGGTACTGGTTAGATGGGTGCTGGGTGCTAGGTACTAGGTGCCTGGGGTCTGAGTAGCAGGGTTCTGGGAACTGGGTGCTCAGTAGCTGGGTACTGGGTGCTGGCTAGCTGGGTGGCTGGGTTCTGGGTACTGGGTACTGGGTGCTGGGTAGCTGGGTACTGGGTGCTGGGTGTCTGGGTGCAGAGTAGCTGGGTGCTGGGGGCTGGTTGGCTGGGTGCTGGGTACTGGGTGATGGGTGCTGAGTGGTTGTGTCCTGGTGCTGAGTGGCTGGGTACTAGGTGCTGGATTAGGTGCTGGGTAGCTGGGTAACTGGGTGACTGGGTGCTGGGTAGCTGGGTACTGGGTGCTGGGTAGCTGGGTACTGGGTGCTGGGTGATGGGTGCTGAGTGGTTGTGTCCTGGTGCTGGGTGGCTGGGTACTAGGTGCTGGATTAGGTGCTGGATAGCTGGGTAGCTGGGTGGCTGGGTGCTGAGTAGCTGGGTACTGGGTGCTGGGTGTCTGGGTGCTGAGTAGCTGGGTGCTGGGGGCTAGTTGGCTGGGTGCTGGGTACTGGGTGATGGGTGCTGAGTGGTTGTGTCCTGGTGCTGGGTACTGGTTGGCTGGGTACTAGGTGCTGGATTAGGTGCTGGGTAGCTGTGTAGCTGAGTGGCTGGGTGCTGAGTAGCTGGGTACTGGACGCTGATTGGCTAGGTACTAGGTACTGGGTGCTGGGTGGTTGGCGGCTGGGTGCTAGGTACTGGGTTGAGTAGCTGGGTGGCTGGGTGCTGACTAGCTGGATGCTGAGGTCCAAATAACTGGATACTGGGTGCTGAGTAGCTGAGTGCTGGGTTGCTGGATACTTGGTGCTGGGTACCTGGGTGGTGAATAGCTGGGTGCTGGGGACTGGGTGCTGGGTGGCTAGGTACTGAGTCGCTGGGTGCTGGGTACTGGTTGGGTGCTTAGTAATTGCATGATGGGTAATGGGGGCTAGGTGCTGAGTAGCTGCATGCTGAAGGCTGGCATCTGGGTGCTGAGTAGCTGGGTGCTGGGTGGCTGGGTGCTGGGTACTGGGTAGCTGGGTACTGGCTGGCTGGGTTGCTGGGTACTGGGTGCTGGGTGGCTGGGTGCTGAGTAGCTGGGGACTGGATGCTGATTGGCTGGGTGTTGGTACTGGGTGCTGGGGGGTTAGGTGCTGGGTGGCTGGGTACTTGGTAGCTGGGTAGCTGTGTGGGTGGCTGGTTGCTGGGTAGCTGGGTAGTGGGTGGCTGGGTGCTGGGTACTGGTTCGCTGGGTGCTGAGGGCACTGAGGGTTGAGTACCTGGGTGCTCAGTACTGGGTGCTGAGTAGGTGAGTGCTGGCTGGGTACTGGGGGTTGGGGTGCTGAGTACCTGGGTGCTGAGGGCTGAGCACCTGGGTGGCTGGGTAATGGGTGCTGGGTGCTGAGTAGCTGGGTGCCGGGTGGCTGGGTGCCGGGCCGGGATTCGAGCCCCAGTCCCCCTCCTCCCCGCCCTCCCCTAGGCCCCTTGCCTGTCCGTGTGTCCGTCTGTCCGTCTCTCTCTCAGTTGTCCCTGTGTCCACCCGTCTGTCTGTCTGCCTCGGTTTCCCTGCCCATCCGTCTGTCCGTCTGTCTGTCCCCAGGCCTGGGACCCTGTGCGCCTGTCGCTCTGTGCGTCCGTCCATCTGTCTACGTTCATTGGTCCCTGTCTGTCCGTCCATCCGTCTGTCTCCTTGTCTGTCTGTCCGTCCGTCTGCCCATCTGTCTGTCCGTCTGTCTCTCGCTGCATGTCTGTCTGTCCATCTGTCTCCCTGTTCGTCCATCTGTCCGTCTGTCTGTCCATCCGTCTGCCTGCCGTCCGTCTGTCTCTGTGTCTGTCACACTGCTTGTGTGTCCGTCTGTGTGTCCGTCTGTCTGTCTGTCTGTCTGTCTGTCCATCTGTCTCTCTCCCTGTCTCCCTATTTGTCCATCTGTCCTCCCTGTTCGTCCGTCTGTGTCTCTGTCTTTCCATCTGTGTCTTTTCGTCCATCTGTCTGTCCATCTGTCCGTCTGTCAGTCTCCCTGTCCATCCGTCCATCTATGTCTGTCTGTCCATTTGTCCGTCTCCCTGTCTGTCTTTCCATCTGTCCGTCCATCCGACTGTCTCCTTGTCTGTCTGTCTGTCTGTCTGTCTCCCTGTCTGTCTATCTCCCTGTCCATCTGTCTGTGTCTCTCTAGCTGCCTGACTGTCCCACAGCCGGTCTAACCGTCTGTCTGTCTGTTTGTCTCAGTCTGTGTCACCCCGTCTGTCTGTCTGTCTGTGTTAGTGCCTGTTCCTGTCTGTGTGTCTCCCTCCCTGTCTCTGTGTCCACCCGTCTGTCCGTCTCTCCCTTCCCCTGTGGGCAGCCGGAGCGACAGACAGTGAGCCAGGCCCTGCGGCCCCGAGAGCGACCAAGCACCCAGCACCCCTCACGGAGGCACGGGAGGAGGACTGAGCGCCTAGCACACACACAGGAGGACTGAGCACCCAGCACCTCATGTGGAGGAACGGGAGGAGAACTGAGCGCCCAGCGCCTCCTGTGGATTCATGGGAGGAGGACTGAGCACCCAGGCCCTCGTGTGGGACACAGGACTAACTGCCCAGCACCCACATGAGAAGACTGAGCACCCAGCACTTTGTGTGGAGGCACGGGAGGACTGAGCACCCAGCACCTCGTATGCAGACACCGGGGGAGGACTGAGCACCCAGCACCTCGTATGCAGACACCGGGGGAGGACTGACCACCCAGCACTAACAAAGGAAGACTGAGCACCCAGCACCTTGTGTGGAGACACCAGGGGGGACTGAGCACCCAGCATCTTGTGTGGAGATGCCGGGGGAGGACTAGGCACCCAGCACCCACGCAGGAGGACTCAGTACCCTAACCCTGGGTACGTGTGTGCATGCGGGGGGGGGGGGCTGGGGTGACCCCAGCGGCGCCATGATCAGGGCCCAGGCTGCAGGCTCAGCTCCACCACGGGCCATGGCTCCGCCTCCTCCTCCTCCTCCTCCTCCTCCTCCTCCTCCTCCTCCTCCTCCTCCCAGCGGAGGACAGGGGGAGTTGCACGGCTGTCCGGCTGTCCGTGTGTCCATCCGCCCATCTCTTTGTCTGTCCGTCTGTCTCCCTCTGTGTCTGTCCGTCCATCCATTTGTCCATGTGTCCGTCTGTCTCCAGGTCTGTCTGCCCGTCTGCTCATCTGTCCATCTGTCCATCCATCCGTCCGTCTGTCTGTCTCCCTGTTTCTCCGTCTGTCTGTCTGACCATCTGCTCAGTGTGTTTGTCCGTCTGTCTCCAGGTCCATCTGTCCATGACTGTCTGTCTCCCTGTGTGTCTCACTGTGTGCTCATCTGTCTGTCCGTCTCCCTCTCTTGTCTATCTGTCTCCATGATGTCCATCTGTCCATCCGTCCATCTGTGTCTTTTTGTCATCTGTCTGTCTCCAGTTCTGTCTGTCTGTCTCCCTGTCCACCTGTCTGTCTGTCCTGCTCAGACTAAATACTCCCCGCCAGTGTTGGACCGAGTACTCCCGGGTGTTGCACTGAGTACTCCCATGCACAGGGCCAGCTGGTACCGGAAGTCATGCTTGCTCCACTGCCTCCAGGTCCTGTGTGGCTCCCACCATACCTGCCAGCCCCGGAGGCTGCAGGCAATGCTCACGTTTCACAGGGGGTCAAAGTGTTCTGAAAACTGCCACAGATGAATGGAGGAACACCGGGTGGGGTGGGGGGGCTCGAAACTGCCCTCGGTGGTTCCAGGGATACTTGAAACTGCCCTTGTGGGTCTTGGGGGACACTCAAAACTGCCCTGGATGCTCATGGGGACAGTGGAAACCGCCCTCCATCCACCAAGGTGCTCGTGTGGACACTTGAAACCGCCCTCAGCGGTCTCGGGGACACTTAAAACCGCCCTGGATGGTCCTGGGAAAACTTGAAGCTGCTTTTGGGGGTCATGGGGAACCCTTGAAATCGCCCTCGGTGTTCTTGGGGACACTTTAAACTGCCCTTGGTGGTCTCTGGGATACTTGAAACCGCCCTGGGTGGTCCAGGGGGTACTGGAAACCACCCTCACCAATTTCACGGGCATAGAGCCAGGCGTCCAGGAAGTGGACGGGGCCAGCGGGGCTCGAGCCGGTGACCAGGGCGTAGGTCTGGGCCCAGAGGCCATCAAGATCGGGGAGGATGCAGCCCACCTGGAGGCCGGACTGGCACATGTCGGCCAGCACTCATGGTACAGGCCGGTCCTAGGGAGTGATGGGGCATTAGAAACTCACAATGGCCGAAGGGGGGGACATTAGAAACCGACAATGGCCAACAGAGGTGGCATTACAAACTGACAATGCCAAAGAGAGGCGTTAGAAACTGACAATGGCGGGATGAGCGGGGAACATTAGAAACCGACAATGGTGCAGAGGGGGCATTGAAACCGGCAGGGGTGGCCCCACCTGGAGTCCGGATCCTGAAGCAATACTGTGTCCCCCGCGGTGCCTGCGGCCCCAGTGCCCATGAGCAGTTCAGGGCCTGGGCCTCGAAGACATAACACACAAGGCCTGGGGAAACGACATGGCGGGGGGGGGGTGGAGGGTGGAGGGCCTGTGGGGAGACTTACCCCTGAACCTTCAACCCCACGACCTCTGACCCTTCAACCCCAAAACCCCTGACCCTTCAACCCCATGTCCCCTGACTCGTCAACCCATGACCCCTGACCAGTTCAACCCCATGATTCCTGAACTTTCAACCCAATGACCCCTGAACCTTCAACATATGACCTGTGACCCCTGACCCTCGATCCCCCCCCCTACCCGGAACCTCAGGACCTCACTCGGGTTTGTGAACCCCAGGCCTTTGGTCAGGGGCCTCCTGGCCACAGTGAGTGTAACCTCGAACTCGACTCCCTGGTACCACAGGAGATCCCAGAATTCGCAGCTACATTGTCCGACGGAGACCTTGGAGAGCGGAGGTTCGGTGCCTTGACATAAACCGGAACACCTGGGAGATCCATTCGTCCATCCATGCCTCAACTTAGCCCCCGGATCACCAGGGAATGTGGGCCAGCCCACCCCTGCCTCAGTTTACCCCACAGCCCCCACCATTGGCCTCCCAGGGTGGGGGCCTGGTGTCTCCGTCGTGCCTCGATTGTCCCAACTGTCCAGCAGTGTGACCGACCCCTTGTTCGGGTTCACAACGATGCACCGGGCCTCTGTGGTGGTGGCCACACAGTGCAAGCTTAGCCTGTGGCTCCTGGAGTCGAAGGTCAGGCCCAGGTCAGGTACAGGGTCAGGGGTCGCAGGGCCCAAGGTTGGGGGGGTCTCAGGGGTTAGGAGGGCGCGGGGAAGCTTCCAGAAGATGGTGTGGGAGTCTCTGGTTGGGTTGGGGGGGTCACGAGGAACAAAGGTGAGAAGTCAGGATCATCCATACAAGGATACTGTGTTCGAATCCTCCCTTGGGCTGATGGAGGAACCAGAAAGGAGGTGAGTTACCCGGATGAGCTTCAGCCATGAGGACGAGGAGGAGGAGGAGGAGGGGGAGGAAGATGGAGGCTGCAGACCAGGGGAGGATCAGGGCAGGAGGCCTGGACCTGGAGAGCACTGTGGAGAGACCAATGGGGATGGGTGGGTGGGTGGGTGGGTGGATGATTGGGTGGATGGGTGGAAGAGTGGGTGGATTGATCGGTGGGGGGGTGGATGGGTGGGTGGATCTATGGGTGGGTGGATGGGTGGATGGGTGGGTGGATGAATGATGGGTGGGTAGATGGGTGGGTGGATGGTTGGGTGGGTGGGTGGATGGATGGGTGGGTGGGTGGATGGACGGGTGGGTGGGTGGATGGGTGGGTGGGTGGATGGGTGGGTGGATGGATGGGTGGGTGGGTGGATAATTGGGTGGGTGGGTGGGTGGGGGATGGGTGCTTGATCTCATCCCTCTCTCCTTCCCACTCCCTCTCCTCCCTGGTGGCCCCTGGGGCTTTCACACTCAATGCAGGCCATTGGCACATCGGGTCGGGGTGGGGCAGCCAGGGTGCCCGTCTCAGTTCCGGGGGTTTGGGCTGTCAGGTGTGGACCCCCGGGTGGGTGTCCTGGGGAGCTTGGGGCGGCTGGGCCCCGACGTTTCTGGGCTCCGGACGGGGAGTGGATGCCGCTTCCCCTTTCTCGCTTCTCCTGGGGGTTTCCTGGCTCCTGGGCATCTCATTCTCCTTTCTCGGGGATGGGGAAGCCAAGGCGGCACCCCGGTGAGGACAGGCCTTGGGGCCTCGGGGGTGCGGGTGCCATTCACAGACAGACAGACAGACAGACAGACAGACCTGAGTCCTCCTTGGGTGGTGGTGCTGGGTGCTGAGTCCTCCTGGTTGGTGGTATTATGTGCTGAGGCCTCCTGGGTGGTGGTATTGAGTGCTGAGTCCTCCTTGGGTGGTGGTGCTGGGTGCTGAATCCTCCTTGGGTGGTGCTGGGTGCGTCTCCCAGACAGAGAGACACAGTCCAGTCGGAGAAATGGGGGGGCGGACAGAGGGACGGACATGTGGATTGGGAGACGGAAAAGGAGCGACGGGCGGACACACAGACGGAGAGAGGCGCAGACACACAGACAGACGGACAGACAGGACAACATAGAGACAGACAGGGAGACAGACACACAAGAGATGGACAGACAGATGGACAGGGAGACAGACACATAGACAGACAGATGGATGGACAGATGCAGGGGGCCCTGCACCCCGGGCGCTCTCCTGACCAGCAGGAGAGGCAAGGAGGCCCGCCCCTCCCCGCCGAGGGTGAACCCAGAATAGGTAATAAGCAGCAAGTCACCCGCACGCAGCCCAACCCAACCTTTATGCCACAGTTAGATGGTCAGTCGACTTGGGCAGAGTTCAAGACCGCTCTCTGTTTATTGGCGCGAACCCCATCTTAAGTATGGGCAATGGCAGCAGGAAGAGGAGGGGTGTAACATACCTAGTCAGGGGCTACGATTGGCGGTCGGAGCTGTCCGTCAAGGGTGGAAGGCCATGGGACCTCCCTAAGGGGCGGCCTGAGTCTATGTCACTACCAGCAGGACCACCCCAGGTTACTGCCTAGAGCTGCCTTCCAGTTCCGGACCCCGAAGGCAGGCGGGGTTAGCCAGGATCCCTCTCCCCGGAGGCGGTGCAACAGTCACACAACTCCAGGGCGTGCACAGTCGGGGCCAGGCGGTGCGCCCCACATCTCCTCCTTTTCTGTTTAATAAGCTGGTGGATGTCCTACTCGAGAAAGCGCCTGTCTTAGGTCGTCCCCCCTGAAGGATCTTACCTGTCATTGGCTGGCCATCCTAGCTCGTCGGGCCACCCTGCCTATGAGGCTTGCCAGCCCCAGCAAAGGAACAAGGGGGGAGGAGAGGGGTCTGTGCTCAAGAGGAGGCCCTGCTATTTCTGCCTCACGCCTGTGCGCTCTCTTAGGCTGCACATCCTGGAAGGGGCCATGACCAATTTCATAGGGTTCCCAAATGGCTAAAGGCAGCATAATGCTGCCAAACCACCGTTGACTGGACAGCTCTGGCTCATTGCTTAAGAACTAGGGGAAGCCTATTTGCCCTAGCATGGTCAGGTGTAAATACAGAGGCTATATAAGCACAGAGGCAAATGCAAACACAGGTCATGGGGGTCTCTCCCACGAGGAGGAGGGGGTAGGGGAGCCACCAGCATTCCTTCCAGAGGGACCAGCCAACACAGCAAGCCTGCAGCTCCCAATGAACAGTACCCACACCTTGCTCCCTGTTGATCTTGCTAGCACCTGGCACTGGACCGTACATGGGGGGAATGGAGTGGATCGGGTGAGAGAACAGAAACACTTATTTCCTTGAAGCTTAAGAACATAATGGGAGGGCTGAAAGTGAGGAAGTGGGTGGATGGACCTTGAATAAACATTCAGAACCATCTAGTTCTCCTTTCTGTTACAACCTAAAGCCTGCAAGACCAGAGATCTGTCACACAACTCTCCTCTATCTTATTGGCACCAAAAGGGTCCGAGGACATGTTAGATTGTTGCAGAGCCATAAATGAAGTACTCATTTTCAATACTTGATGCACTTAGGGTACATTTGAAACCCATTTCCCTCTTCTACCTTTACGCTTCTATCTCCCTAACACACCTGAAGCCAAGTTTATCATCCAATTGAGGAGGAAGAGAGCAGAGGAGGAGGAGAGCAGAGGAGGAAGAGAGCAAAGGAGGCAGAGAGCAGTGGAGGAGGAGAGCAGAGGAGAGCAGAGGAGCTCAGAGGAGTGCAGAGGAGAGCATTATTTATTTTTGTTTGTTTTGCTCCCAGCTGGGAGGAGAGCCACAGGCTGAGGATGGTCCTTGCCTGCGGGTCCCCGTGCTGAGCCCCATACAGGTCCCTCACCGCGCCTGCCTAGCACCTACTCTGCCAACTACTTGTGCAGCCGCCAGGACTGAACTTTGGAGGACTTGTCGCTACTCCTCTGGCCAGTTGTCTTGGCAGGAGGTAGAAGGTGGCCAGAGGACCCCCCCCTTACCATGCTGGTGAAGAAGCCTGTGGGGAAGGGAGCAGGGTGAAAGGCTGGATCTGAAGAACCCAGCCCTTCCAGGCAGCATTGCACCTGTGCCATGCCCCCGTGCACCACCCTGGCCACCCTCCTCTCCGGGGTGGCCATGATTTCGTGTCTGTAACTTGGGGTGAAAACCAACGACCTTCAGGCGAGGATCCTCACCCTGGAATCTGCTAAAAGGGCACCCTCCGTTCCCCTGCTGCCGGAGAAGGCAGATCAGCTGAAGACCATAGTACTTGAGTGGAGCGACTTCTCGCTCAGGTGTGTGAGGCTGGGCCTTGCTCGAGGGGGAGTTGCATGTGGATAGAATTTTGCACAGGTTCAGTCAGTCTACAGGATCCACCCTTACTGGTTATACAGTTGATTTGGGATGTGTGAGCCTCTGTGGTATCTATTTATTCAAGTCCCTTCCTTGGTTTCTCTCCAAGTCTGTGTGGAGGATCTTCCCTCTGTCTTCCTTAAGGATTGCATGTTGCAATGGCAGTAGGGGCTTTGCCCGGCTGTTTAGTTTTGTGGAGTCTGGGCTGTCAGCATTCTCAGTCCTATGGAGAATATTCATTGTAATGCTCACATCTGTTTTTCATTTGATAAGGTTAGGCCTTATCAATAGAGAATGGTAAGCACTCTTAAAAGTGAAATAAGCCCATAGATTTAAAAATTCATTTAACTCGGAATTCTTTTCATATTAAATGTTTTAAAAATTGGGAAAAAAAAGTTTTCCTTTGTTTTTTTGGAGGGGGAGAGTTAACAGAGTTTGTGCTCAGATATTGATGAATGGAGAATTGAAAGGGATTCCTTTAAAGATGACTTAGACTCCAGTAGGGAGAGGGTAGTTTTTCTGCCAGTGGAGAGATGCAGTAGTTGCAGCCCGAATGTGATAAAGTATGTCTACAACATTGGCTGTTATTGATAGGACACACATTGCCATGAGCTGCATTGTTAGTGCCGGAGTTTTGCCTTGGCTGTGCAGGGAGAGGGTGGGGATAGTTGAATAATGAAGAAAGGTATTCCCCAAATCTTTCAATCTATGTCAATGTTAAATTGATTTTTAAATTAAAAACAAAATTATGTCTTGAGTACTGTTAGCATTGGCTAAGATCCATGCACTTACATAAATGCTGTTTGTGCAGGCTATCAATCATTATTAACAGCCACAGAGGAAGAGTCCCTGAAGAACTCACAGAACTGGGATACTACTGCTAGCTCTTAATATATCTTCTTTTCCTACAGGAATCCTACGAACACATGGCTAAACTGAGAGTCACAAGAGAAACACCTTCTGAGTGCAACTGTCCAGCAGGTAAGAAATGAAACTTAACTAGGTTCCATCTAGGGGAGAGCATTTGCAAACAAACGATCATATGCCTGTCAGGTCTACCTGTAACAGTAACAGAGAAAGAATGCAGACCCAACTTGCTTTAAGAAAATCAACATGTCTCCCTTTGACAGATGGTGAGTAAAGCCACAAATATTATTTTAAGCAGCATACCAGTGTCTGTGAGGGGAAAAAAAAGAGCTAATCACCATGAAAAATATTGGCAAGGGGATATACAAATTTCTTAGTATCCCGGATTGAAAAGTCATCTTCAATTTTATTAAATAACTTCAGTGTTCGTGGTGAACCTGGTCTGAATAGCTGTGAAGCCCTGGTGTCTAATGTTATATTAGTGCAGAGTTTTTTGTGGTTATTATATTCGCAAGTGATCTGACCTGTAGGTAAAAATGAAGACTAAAGGAAATTAGTTCTTTATTTTGTTCTCAGTACCTTGCCAGAAATATTCTTCCATGTTGTCCATTTTTCTGTGTAGTTATAAGAAACCATAGTGACAGTGTGTATTAGAAGGATAGAGACGACAGGGTAGTGAATGAGCACCCCCACTACCCACCCCCGAATCATTAAATCTTCATTCAGAGACTTCTGAGCCTTGGTTGTTGTCTGTAGACCTAACAATTTAAAAGCTCTTGGAATATGGCCAGGGGAAGGCATTTAGTGGATACAATATTATATAAGGCATCAAAACTCCCATGAATCTCAAGAAGTTCTTTAGATAAACATGGTGAATGTATTTATGAACATTCTAGTTTCTTTCATCCTTATGCATGGAAAATGAGTCTTTTTCTCTCATATGGAAGAGCTCATTTCAATGTAGTCATGTGCTTCATAATGACACTTCAACCCAAGACAGGTCACAAATATAACAGTAGACCCCTAAGATTGTGTAACCTAGTGATGTCATAGCCAGCTTAGTTTGTGTGAGTGAGCTGTGTGATGTTTGCTCAGCAGTGGGATGGCAACAGCACAGCCCTTAGAATACGCCCCAGTTATGATTAAGCTGCAGGTGACTGTGAAAAACTTTGCGGCTGCTGTTCACTGCTGGCTCACGCCTGTAATCCTGGCTACTCAGTAGGTGGAGATCTGAGAATTGCAGTTCAAAGCCAGCCTAGTCAGCAAAGTCTATGAGACTCTTATCTCCAACAAACTAAGGAAAAGCTTGAAAAGGCACTGTGGCTCAAGTGGTAGAACGCTAGCCTTGAGCACAGAGAGGCTCAGGGATAGCACCCAAGACCCTGAGTCCAAGCCCCGGGACTGGGGATAAAAAGGACTACTGCCTGTAATTTCTTATAGATTGCGGTTGGTTTTTGTCTCATGATAATTAGTTCAGGCACAGTTTAGACTTTTCAATTTTCAGGTTATACAGCATAAAAGCTTTTAGTATTTGTATTTAGTATTTGTATTTGACCATCTTTGAGATATATTATTTTTTCAGTGAAGGCTTTTGATGAGAAGACAAAGCGTGGATGTTTGACATTGTGTGTTTCATCCTGAGTAGTTGAGAAAGACCTCAGAAGTAAGATATTCAAGGGAAGAACTTTTCCAGGACAGGAATGAAATCACAGCTGCCCCTGCCCCATAGAGATGATGTTAATTTCCCCGACAGTGGGTAGGGTAGGTATAGGACTTCACAAATCACACCTGGCAGGAAAGAGCATCTTTTGAATATACAAAAAAATCCAGTACACGGGCTGTGTGTATGTGGGGAGCTTAAATTTAATTTGGAAGATTCATAACAAACTTGGTAAAATGTTGAAAAGTGACCACACTGAGTTCTATTTCCAGAGGAGATACTATTGTTTTGATGATGCTTCATGTAGGCCAGTGATTGAACTCTTGTCATCTGGGAGAAAGCTATTATCCTTAAGAGTTTGCTGTATATTCCCTGGGATGATTATTACAGACTTTGTTTTTCCATCTTGCTTTATTTGGGGTCAGTCCTGGGCCTTGGACTCAGGGCCTGAGCACTGTCCCTGGCTTCTTCCCGCTCAATGCTAGAACTCTGCCACCTTAGCCACAGCGCCCCTTCTGGCCGTTTTCCATATATGTGGTGCTGGGGAACCGAACAGAGAGCTTCTTGCCACTAGGCCATATTCCCAGCCTTGTTTTTCCATCTTAATGTGATAAATGAATAATAAACAGCAATTCTCTTGGGTTGTTGTTTATTGGTTGCTCTATCACCTGCTTTCCTTCTTGCCACCACTAGAACTCTGCATTACATCAGTTTTTACCTGGCTCCTTGGGAGGGAACTCTGAAGGGGAACATTCAAACACACAGAACCAGATGGGGTTTTTGGTGAGTTACAGAAATAAACTCAGTTCTGCTTGTCCAATAACAAGACATCACCCAAACGCAGGCTTTGTGTTAAAAGATTCTGGAGAAAACCAGCTGATGCAGGATTATCTTAGGGAATGAGCTGGCTGGCCAAAAGGGCTTAGAAAGAAGATATGGCACTTCCCACCTGATTTGGCTGGAACCTCTGTTCGCCATGTGTGACTAAGACTTGTCACCCAGACATCTGTTTGCAGGACAGAGTGAGACAAGTGTGACCTCAACTCAGTTCCTGTGGACACATGCCCATCCATTGAAGTTGACACTCTTGATGACAGGCTGAGTCTCAGAGCCAAGGGTCGGTAGCAAAGAAGCAAATTTGTGTTGTTTGTACTCACTGATGGCTTCTGCTAGAACTCAGGTCTTACTGGGGTTTTCCCAGGTAGCCTCTGTGGGAAGGCTTTGAGGACGATTTATTGAATGGCTTCTCACAGTAGGAGAGGCTCTTTGTGATTTACTTTCTATAACTAGGAGAGTTTTAAGTGCTAGCAATCTTAGGATTTGTCCCCTGGGCAGAGGGTCTCCAGAGCTAGAAGCCTAATAAGGAATCCAGAATGAGCTGGATATGTCTAGACTGCAATCTTAGATCTGATACTAAATAATGGTGTGACTGTGATCAAATGAATGCACTTCATTTTTTCACCAGGAAAAAAAAAGACTAGAAATTCCTTCTCCATTGTACGATTTATGTAAATTGTTTGGCATATTAGTGTTTAGAGCTTAAATAATACTTCTGTTTTTTTTGTGTTGTTTTTTTTTTTGTAAGTTTCTCAGAAAGACTAGGCAAATTCTCTTACCACTAAAGCTGCACCCACAGTTCATTAGTCTTTTTCTTACATTCCTTCCTCTGCTCCACAGAGGAACAAGTGGGAAATGTTGCAAAAGTTGCTCAGAACCTAAAGCTAATGTACATGGCGGTTAGTTAAACATCTGTAGGTCATTTATAAAGATAATCTTGCCTGTCAGTATCTCTTGGTGTTGTAGCAGTGGAATTTGGGGTTTTCATGATACCTAGTTTTGTCTCCAAAGTGTTCACCAAAATGACAGGGGAAACAGACCATTTAGACCGAAGCATACCGGGTAGAAAGACTTGGATTTATTGGGCATGGACTTAGTAAAGAGTGTCTTTACAGCTTCAATATGAGATGTTTACCAAAATGAGTGTCTTCTCCATCTGACTCGTAGACCTATTCAAATCAGATTTATTTATACAGTGATATTTATAACATAAAATTGGACAGTCATTATTATATCATCTTTGTCCTCAGTAGAAAGGCATATTTACCTTTTTTGTAAGATCAAGAGACGCTCTAGAAAACCAAAAGAAAAATTTCTTTTAAGAACCCCAAATAATTCATCAAAGCTATGTTTAGCAGATTTGCGTTAGCAATGGCAGAGACAAGGAAATAACAGCTGCTATTTGTGGCTTGATCCCTGTCATACCTGACTGTCTCTAAGAGAGTAACTTGGCTCATCACTATGGCTACAGAATTCTACTTCAGGTTGTGTTCTTTGGATCTTCCATGAAGTATGCATAAAGCAGGCATATTTACAGAAAGGTTTCTCTGTCCAGCCAATGAAGAACGATGGGAATGGATACACCATTCAAGTGATAAGAACTCATTCATCAGTACCATTGGCCTCCTCAGCCTATTAGGTGTTGAAAAGATATGTCCCAGCCATCCCAGAGGACCATGCAGAGATCATCACAGACAGGAGAAGAAGGTTCAAAAGGAGGTTTATTAGTGGGGCCATAGTTCCCATGGGAGAGGGAGCTACATGGTGTCTGCACCTTATCCAGGTGGCAGCTTCTCTCTCTGGGGGTAAAGGGGAAGTAGATAGGTAGTGAGTAGGAGTGGCTCATTAGGTATGGGTGGATCTGGGGGCTAGTGGGAGGAGCTGAGGACCTGAGGCTAAGGAAATGCAAACAGGTATAAGAACCTCTGTGGTGTCATCCATGTAGAATAGGAAATGAAGAAAGCCACCTTGGCTTTTTCATTAACATGTTACACAATCTTGTGCAAATCATTTCCACATATGGCTTTTTACAAACTGGTCATATCATTGTAAGTAAGAGCTGGGCAATAACGACTTAGCATCTTAG
This sequence comes from Perognathus longimembris pacificus, assembly GCF_023159225.1. Classification (NCBI taxonomy): domain Eukaryota; kingdom Metazoa; phylum Chordata; class Mammalia; order Rodentia; family Heteromyidae; genus Perognathus; species Perognathus longimembris. The sequence continues at coordinate 23,270 of NW_025961527.1, forward strand.
TCAATTCTCTACCTAGCATAAATTCTAAACAGTACCAGATTTTGGGATTATTTTTGGGGGGGAGCAAATAAGGCAGACTTGCCCTGTATCCTCATGGAGTTTCTAGTTCCATGAAGGTGATACCAAATGTTAATTTGAAAAGGACTTTCCATGTGGGATAAGCAAAATCAAGAGTAGTACATTTTGGAGCATATAACTTAAATCTATGAAATTTTTACAATATGGGAAGTTGTTTAAATGGTTTGGTGGTAGAGAAAGAAAACTATACTTATGTTTCAGAAATTCATAATAGAAGAAAATATGGCTCCTGAGAAAATCTGTAGGAATGGATACAAAGTTTGTTGGTTGCCTTTTGAATTTCTAAGAATTCATGGATAGGTAGATAAAGGTACACTGGTAGCTGATCTGCTGATATTCCAAATGAAAGAAACATGATATTTTTTTTCTTGGTCATGGGGCTTGAACTCTGGGCCTGGGCTCTGTCCCTGAGCTCTTCAGCTCTACCACCTGAGCCACTTTCTAAACATGATTTTTAATATAGAATGGACAGCCTGTTCTATATGATGATAGTCTATTCTATTCTATGAATAGTGAGATTAAAGTTGAGAACTTCTTGTGTGGAGTGTTTAACAGCTACCGGTAAAAAGTGAGACTAGAAGCCATCTGGTGGTGGCTCAGAGTTACAATTCTAGCTTCTTAGGAGATTGCAATCTGAAGGTTGAGATTCAAAGCCAGCCTAGGCAGGAATTTCCATGAGTCTCTCACCTTCAATAGCCACCAAAAAGCCAAAGTAGAGCTGTGGCTCAAGTGATAGAAAGCCAGCCTTGAGCAAAAAAGTTAAGGGGCATTGCCCAGGCCCTGAGTTCAAGCCCTAGTATGAGCATACACAGAAAGTAGATACTTCTTAAGGTATCCTCTATACTTATGAAATGACCATTTACAAAATGGGAGTAAATGCCAACAAGCGCAAGTACCCCTCATTCCCAAGTGGGAGCAGTACAGATCCATGTGATGGATTGAGGTCGCCCCAGTATGGTGATGGACGTAAATGGTCACGCTTGCTTTGAGATAGAGCACTCTTCCCCCTGGTGTCAGAGCCTTTGTGTTCCTTTGCTAATCCAGTGGATTTGAGCATATAAAACTCCATGTCTTTCTGTATACATTTTCAATGATATAGAGAACAGAAACACTTTTACCTTAAGCAACTTGAATAAGCAACTTGAGATGGTGAATGTTATGGAAATTAAAATGGCAGATATTCTCCACTTCCTGTGACACAGAACAGGGCACAGTGATGAGGGTGCCCCCACGAATGTCCCCAGTAAGTCTTTCTGAGGCCTAATGAATCCAACAGGCTGGACATGACATGCTCAGTGACCTTTCTGCTGAGAGTGGACAAGGACAAGTTGCCTTTTGAAGGGGTGTTCTTGTTCTCTTTTGTCTGTCTTGTTTACAAATGAAGAAGCTAATTCTTCCAATTCTTGCTCTGTGATGCTTGGCTTGGAACTTGAGGCCTTTTCCTTGCTTCATTTAAACCACTCCTCCAGTTCCTTTTTTTTTTTTTTGGCTTTTGAGTTATATTTGGATAGTCTTTTGGGCTGGCCAGCCCTCCCCTTCCTCTATCTCTTCCACCTTTCTCCCTTTCCTCTGCCCTTTTCACTCTTCTTCCCCTTTAACTCCATCTCCCCTCCCTCCCATGCTTTTCATTTGATCAGGTGGTCTCAAGACTGTGCTCCTCCCTACCTCTGTTCCCCAGTATCTGGGAAACAGAAGTGTGCCACGATGTCTGGCTTCCTTTCCCTTTCTCACTGTAGTAATTCCGTTGGTAATTATGTAAAAGGATACCAATACTATATGGAATTTCAATTCACTGTACCTTATTCGATGTGTGGGAGCAAGCATTCTTTCAAGGCCACAGTCTGCTCTGCTTCTGATTGCTTTGTAAGGGTGTAAAATCAACACTGTGACATGACCAAAATGGAAGCCATCCAAAACCTATCATGAAAAACTGTTTGGGTGCCCTCCTTACCATGTTAGAGACTTTCTGGGGTGGTTTGGTGGAAGTGGAGAATGTGAAAACTGTTTATGGATGACTCTGAGCTGCAGGCTGAAACCTGAAACCAAGGATATGACTGGCTACACCTAGAAGCATTGCTACCTAACCTGGCTTGCCAAGATGGGTGAAGTTTGGTGGGGTGGTTTAAAGTGCCATGGAATTTCACAATGCCCCCATCCCTCCCCAATTTGTGTTAACAATGGTGATTCTTACGTGGAGATAGGAGGAACTGAGCTAAATAGGAGTTCACTGCTCCACCAGTTTCTTCCCAATTGAATTGCGAGCTATCCCTTGTCTTCTTTGGTGATGGACAAAATCAGTAGAGAAAGCAAATAGTTTCTCCAACCCATCAGCTCTAAGATACCTGAAATGCAGTCAATGTTGCACTTGTGTATAGTAGATACAGCCACAGCCATGAACTTTGGGCTAGTATTCCAACAGCTAGAATAAGTGGAATTAATACTGTCATTCAACTTACTGTGGAACTTCTTCCCCTCAAAATTTGGAATTTCTATGAGTACAGGATAATTTGGAATTGCAATGACACTTCTGACGTCATTGCATCCAGAGATGTCACTGCCTCTTCAGTTGAAGGCCTTATACTCTTCACGAATGGTAGTTGAAATGTATTCATTTCCCTTCATAATGTGTTCCTTACATTGATCACTAGATTCATGCAGTTTTTGTTATAAGGGCATACTTATAGGCTTTGACACCTAAAATGTAAAAAAAAAAATATAATTTCAATTTATAGGCGTTCTGGTCTTCATTATGGACATGAAGCTTTAATTCTTGTATTTAAAATATATTCACACGTTATAAAATACAATGATCATATTTACTCTAATTGAGTAAATTGTAGCAAGTTCTGGCTTGTACATTATGGTATAACTGGGAGTCAGAATATATGTCTAGATAGTCTTCTTTGTTATCGGTTCCTCTCGCCACTTCTCCCACTCTTCTCACCTCTTTTCCTCCTCTTCCTTCTCCCTTTTCTTCCAAAAGAGCTCAATGTTCCTCACTAAAAGTGAGGAACATATTCCTTAATCTGTTAGCACTAGAAAGTTGGGGAAATGCACAATGTAACCCACTGTGATATACATCACAAACATCAACATCTCTCACCCCATCCGTCTGCCTTAAAGTCTGAGATTTTTTTAAAGCCTTTAAGTCATCCCAGTTTTTGACATGTTTCTGTGCATTTTTTCATTTTTCTTTGTGCTTTTTTACTTTTTGGTGCTTGCACCAGGGCTTGTACACAGGTCCTGAGTGCTATCCCTTAGCCTTTGCACTCAAGGATAGTGGTCTACCACTTGAACCACAGCTCTGTTTCCTGATTTTTTGGTGATTAATTGTAGATAAGAGACTTTCTGGTGCATGCTTTCTTTGAACCTTGATTCTCAGAAATCATTCTCTTGAGGATTACAGACATGAGCCACTGGCACCTTGCTCCTTTGAGCTTTTATTCTTCACACATACGCACATAGAGTCTTGTCAACAAGTTGCTGCTGCCATTAACTTTTTAATATAGTTATTGTTAACACTAGAGTTTTGTTGAGCAGTTAATGTTTAGCTGGCAAAATAGTATCTGCAACATAACTTTCCCCCAAATTACAATGTCCCTTAGTATCTGAAGTGGGTTGGCTCTACAACCCATGTGGCTAATGAAGTTCTTTTGATATAAAACAGTATAATATTTGCATATAAACTACAAACATCCTTCATATGCTTTGTCTTCTCTAGATTGCTTACAGTAAGTAATATAATTGAAATAATGTGTAGCTAGATTTTATACCATATTATAGGGCATTATGACAAGAAAACAGTGTGAATGTGTTTTAGTACAGATGCACTGCTTTTCCCTTAAAGATGTACAATCTGTAATTGGTTGAATTTGCATATGCAGAGTATTTATTTGTGCATTATTTATAGAAACTATGCTGTAAGAAAGTTGGTCTTTGGTAAAATGATGATGGTTCTATGTTGAAACTGAAATGGAATCCAGGAGGAGACTGTGAGTTTTGTGTCTGCATTTAAATGACAGGCAAGATCTTGAGAAATTACTAATAATGTAGCCAATATTGACTGAGAAATCCAATGCATTTCACAAAGAGAGTGTAAATCTGGCCACATTGTAACGAGTACAACAGAAGGAAAATTGAAAGACTATCTTGTTCCCATTGAAATGAATGTCCACTGTCATCAGGTGTTTGAGCAGGGAGTTGTGGATAGCTCTTTGGCCAAGCAAAGCACATTTTATACGTGTCTGGTAGGACATGCAATAGAATGACACAGCAGCTCTACAAGCTATTGAGCTTTGTTGAGTGATAGTTTTCCCTTCCGTATATCGTTTCAAACTATGGGCTCAAGGAAGTCTGGAACATAAAAATGACTTTTTGTTTTGACAGACCTGGGGCTTGAACTCAGGGCCTGGGCACTGAGTATCTTTTGATCAAGGCTGGCACTCAGCTCTACTCTGAACTATCTGGTGGTTGGAGCTTAGTGTCTTGTAGACTTTTCCTGCCCAGGCTTGCTTTGAACTGTGATCCTCAGATCTCATTTCTGAATAGCTAGGATTGTAGGCATAGGCCACCAGTACCTGACTTCCTGACTTCCTGAATTTTGCTCCTCTGTCCTCTGTCCTCCTCCTCAGGCCCCCTTCCTTCCTTCCTCCTCCTTTTTTCATCTTTCTTCTTTTTTCCCCTTCCTCCTCCTTTATTCATCTTTCTTCTTTTTTCCCCTTTTCTTCATTGCTTTGCTTTCTGAGAGAATTCAATGATCAGCCAACCATGAAATGGGAAAGTGGACCAAATAAGGCTGGATAATTTATTTGAGCCAAACAGAGGTATTATAATCTATTAAAAATATTTAGCCAAACACACTGTATTCGTGACTTTATCTCATAACCCTGCAGATTGTCTGGTAGTTGCCCAGGACCTGAGGCAGGAAGGCGGACCCATGTGCCTGAACTTTCCAGTCATGTCTTTGCAACTGGTAGTTTTTAATAAAAGAAAAACTCTAACATTGTGAAATTACATCAGTGAAGAAACCATAGCTTTTTATGTTCTTGTATATGCTTTTCTTCTGTGCAATGTTATTCAATGCCCTAAATTTCAGCTACTTTTGAGATATTTTCTTGAATGTTGAGATTAGTCTGGAAATCAGGCTAGGAATAAATGAAATGCTGGTGTGGTAATAAAATTTATGTTACCATTTTATGAATATGAAAATGTCTAATTGTTATAACACAAGGTATCTTTGGATTAAGAAGTCTAGGACATTTTATTCTTTTACACCTTTTTTTTAAAGCAGGAAAACCTTTGCTTCTACCATCAGTCTTGAAGCAGAAATCCCAGAAAATGAATTTTATAATCAGTCACAAAGAATTCCTACACGCATCATGTATCCCTTCCTCATCATTTCCCATTTCTTAGGAGTCTCCACATTGTTTAATTGTAATCATGTGCAACTAGCATTTTAAAGCTTCACACTGCTTTCACATTTATGGGATATGATGAGAAGATTAAGAATGGTTGAAACTCAAGAGTAAATACAGGAAACTTAAGAGTAGATGTAGAAATGTGACTCCACCAGGCTTTCATGGAGCACACATTACCCCAGTGGGCTTCATGTTGTGGCCATCCATGTATAGAAGAACAAACTAGAAGGTACACTCTCCCAAACAACCCTCATTCTAGTCAGGCCCCTCTCCTGTACTCTGCTTTGCAATTCTGTAGCAGGAATCTAAACTCTGGTTTCCTTCCATTGCATTGGTGTTGTTTGACCTGACTTTCCCTCAGCTTGGAACTTACGCATATGGGACTCAGGTGGCAGGGCCCTGTCTTTCCAGGGCCTGCACTTAGTATTCAATCTATTGTGGAGCAGAGGGATGTTCATGACCCATAGCAAAACACCTCCCACGTCCCATAAAGTGACATGTTGTTTCTATTAAGGGATCATTTTCTTAAGTGAAATCATGACCAGTCATGATGGCATGGAAGTATACAGAGGCCAAGTGACTATGTGTTACTTTAATTACCAAAGAAGTAACTATTATGATTCCATAATGGTTCAAAGAAGAATTTTAAGACTGAAACAGTGGTTTTATTGTTTCTTTAGTTCAGAAGTAATTGAAATGGAATATGTAAATAGAGTCAAAGTGGACTTTTCCAAGTGAGAAAGAGAAGCCAATTGCACTTCGAAAGAAACTATATGACTATAGCAAGAAAGACATCGCCAATTAACAAATATTTATTTTCCTTTGCTATTCTCTGCTATTTATCCTGTTACATAGTAGTGGAATGAATTAGGAAGAGAGTGATGTAGAGTGCATGGTTTTCCATTGCAACACAAACTCTATCTATCTATCTATCTATCTATCTATCTATCTATCTATCTATCTACCTACCTACCTACCTACCTACCTATATTTTTGCTGTTCCCGTGGTTTGAACTCAGGCTTGGACACAGTCCCTGAGCATTTTTTGCTTAAGGCTAGCACTCTGTCACTTGAGCAATAGCTCCACTTCCAGCTTTTTGGTGGTTAATTGAAGAGAAGAGTCTCACAGAGTTTTCCTGTCCAGGCTGGGTTAGAACCTCGATCCTCAGATCTCAGCCTCCTGAATAGCTAGGATTACTGGCTACAGCCACTGGCTTCCAGCTTACTTTCCCTATAGTCTTAAACTATATAGGAATCAACTCTTTGGTAAGCTTTTTTCCATTTTTATGTTTATATTACTAATGATTATTTTGTCTCTATTTTCCTATCTTATGATTATTTAATTATAAGACAATTGTTTATTTTTTATTTGATTAGTTATTTAAAGGACGGGTCTTTGGGGCTTTATATCATAGGATCCAAAGGTAGCACTAATGTCTGTGAACCTTAAAATTATACTACCACTTTTTTGATGACCAAAGCTCATTAGAAACTGGAGCCTGTGGCTCAGGCCTGTAATCCCAGATCCTCATGAGTTTGGAGGATTGTGCTTTGAAACCCGCCCTGGGCAGGGAAGTCCATGACATCCATCCTCCATGAACCACCAAAGTACCAGAAATTGTGCTATTTCTCATGGGGTAGCAGGCCAGCATGGAGTGACAAAGCTAAGGGACATAGCCCAGTCTCTGAGTTCAATTTTCAGTGCTGGCTCAAAAACCAAAACCCCACCAAAACACAACTGACCTGAAAGACTCTAGTCCCTGTGCGTAGGAACTAATAATTTGTCCTACTACTGTGAAGGGAAGAGCTTCTGAGTTCTTACAAAAACTATCTTTAAGTATTTGTGCAAAGGAGTTGCCATTTGACAAAGCAGTTTATGAATATGGCCCATCTTAACCCACCTCACCCCTTTCAACATTCTTGCCCCTCCTTCCTCTGCCCAGCCCTTCCGTTTTCTTACTTTTGTAGTATGTACAATGAATTCTTGACTACAATTCCCCCCTTCCCCTTCATTTGTCCCCCGCTCTCCCCTTGCCCCCACTTGATGAGCTGCTGTTTTTCACCCTTATGCTTTGGGAAGTAATGATAAGCACCACCCCCCCGCCGCCAGTACTTCCTCAGAACTTTCTAGATTCCTAAGAGTGGTCATTGTAAATGTCTAACACAAGAATAAATAGGATAGCAAGATATGAGAGGGTTAAAGACATGCTTTAATCATAATCTTTGTGATTCGAATAAAGAAATGTTGTTGAATAAAGACACTGCACATTCCTGTTGGATATTTCTCACAGAGTGAACACAGTGCTGTCCCAACTCTTTTACTATATTTAAGTTTTTGGCTCATCACTGGTATTTGTTTCATAATCTAACAAAAAGATCACGTGTCTCTTGCTAGCGAAAGCTGCAGAGGAGGGAATGCTTATTCTATGAGTAGAGAGAGAAGGAAGGCTGGAGAGATGTTTGTGCTTGTGGAGAAGCTTATTTTATTTTTTTTTTAAATAAACGCAGGCCATGTTTGCCACCTCCCGAATTTTGCGCTATTCTTTTCGCTGTCCTAGCTTTGACTTAGTTTGTTTTATGTTCTCGTTTGGTTAGTTCCTTGAACATCCCATCTAATTTACATCTTATTCATTTTTGTGTTGCAGCTTCTGACAACTGTCTTGAGTCCACACTTCTCTAGATTTTTATACCTAGCAGCCATTTGGCTTCTACTTTTCCTGATCTCTCTCTTCCTCTCTCACTACCTGTGCCTAATGTTGAGGTTATAGTATCCAAAATAGCTCAGGCCTCAGCCACCTTGGTGTGTTCATGCTATCTGTCCCTACCTGCCTCAGTGTCTGTACCTTTTGGCTGGTTTCACTCAGATTATGGCCAGAGAATGGCTGAAGTAAATAACAGGAAGGAAGAAAGGAAATGTATGGTGATTAGCAGTTCTTTGAGGGAAATGTTTACCTTTATTCACAAACAGTGTATGTGTTGGTAGTTTTCCTATTGCCAGAGAAAGAGATTGTTGATTCTAAATGTTAGTTTTTAACATGAGAATCTTAAGCATTATATGTTATAACTCTCAGAAATGTTAGGTGTTTCAGAATCATTAAAAAATATTTATTGTCTTTTTTCTCCTTTATTGTCAAAGTGAAGTACAGAGGGGTTACAGTTTCATATATAATGCAGTGAGTACATTTCTTGTCAAATATGTTAGCTCCTCCTCCCCTCCACATGCCTACCTCTTCCCTCCTGCTTCCCCTTCCACCCACGAGTTGTACGGTTGGTTTACACCAAATGGTTTTGTGAGTATTGTGTTTGGAGTTGTTTGTATTTTTATCCTTTGTCTATTGATTTTGATATTTACTTTCTCTTCCCTAGCTCTAATACACGTATATACAGTATCCAGGGTGCTCAGATGAGATACAGTGATAGTGGGGGTAAAACCACAGGGAGGGAATACGAGAAAAAATAAAAAGGGTACGGATTCATATCGCATGTTGAAAATAATTACAATAATGATATACCACTTGTTTCCATAACATGGAGCTCATTTCACTTAGCATCATCTTAAGTGTCCATAAGGGCATAGCTATTGGGCTATTATGACTTCGGCTTTGACTAGCCTAAACATGTACTAATTATTCCAAAAAAAATTTACTATGTGAAGTGAGCCAGACCTAAAGAAACATAGACTGTATTGTTTTCCTCATAGGAAAAACATTTTTTTTCTTATTTATTGTCAAAGTGATGTACAGAGAGGTTACAGTTGCATATGTTAGGCATTGGATACATTTCTTATACTGTTTGTTACCTCCTCCCTCACTTACCCTCCCCTCCCCCTGCCCCTCTCCCCCCAGAGTTGTTCACTTGGCTTACACCAAACAGTTTTGAAAGCATTGCCTTTGTAGTCGTTTGTCTTTTTATCTTGTATCTCTCGGTTTTGGTATTCCCTTTCACTTTCCTAATTCTAATACCAGTATATACAGTTTCCAAAGTACTCAAATAAGATAAACTGATAGTGAAGGTACAACCGCAGGAAGGGGATACAAGAGCATCATCAACAGTAGACGCTACAATTACACATGGCATGTTGAAAGTAATTACAGCAGTGATATAACAGTTGTTTCCATAAAATGGAGGTTGTTTCACTTAGCCTCATCTTATGTGTTCATAAGAGTATTGCTGTTGGGCTCTTGTGATCCTCTGCTGTGACTAGCCTAAACCTGAGCTAACTATTCCCTATGAGAATAGGGAATCCTATTCATAGCATAGAATCCATGTTTCTTTGGGTCTGGCTCACTTCACTTAGGATAATTTTTTCCAAGTCCTTTCATTTCCTTACAAATGCGGCAATGTCATTCTTTGAGACAGAGGTATGAAATTCCATTGTGTATATGTACCACATTTTCCTGATCCATTCATCTACTGAGCGTTACTGGGTGGGATCCATATTTTAGCTATGCCAAATTGTGCTGTGATGAATATTGTTGTGCTGGTGGCTTTTGTGTGTTCTTCTCTGTGGTCTTTGGGTAGATGCCAAATGTGGGGCTGCTGGATCATAAGGGAGCTCTATGTTTACCTTCTGAGAAATCTCCATACCACTTGCCAGAGTGGCTGAACAAGTTTACATTCCCACCAACGATGAAGTAGGGTTCCCTTTTGTCCACATCCCCTCCAACATTTATTATTGTTAGTTTTCTTGATATAGGTCATTCTTACTGGGGTGAGATGGAATCTCAATGTTGTTTTGATTTGCATTTCTTTTATGGCCAGAGATGTAGAGCACTTTTTCATATGACCCTTGGCCATTCTCATTTCCTCATCAGACAAGTCTCTTTGTAAGTCTTTAGCCCACTTGTTGAGGGGGCTGTTGGTTCTTTGCGGTTTTGTTTTGGAGGAATTTAATTTTTTGTAGTTCTGCATATATTTTAGATATGAGGTCTTTGTTCATTGTATGGCTGATAAAGATCTTTTCCCAATCTGTAGGCTTTCCATTCATCTTGTGAGCTATGTCCTTTGCCCTGCAGAAGCTCAGCAATTTGATGCAATCCCATTTGCTCGTCCTTTTTGTGATTTGTAGCATTTATGGCTCTTTGTTAAGGCAGGTCTGTCCTGTGCCAAGGAGCCCAAGTGTTTCTCCTACTTCTTTTAGTGCTTTCAAGGTATCTGTTATAATTTCAAGATCTTTGATCCATGTGGAATTGATTTTGGTGCAGGATGATATATAAGGATCTAATTTTGCTTTGTTGTGGGTGTTGAACCAGTTTTGCCATCACCATTTGTTAAAGAGGCTATCTTTCTTCCATCGTATTTTTTTAGCTCCTCTATCAAAGATTAAGGGGGCTTAGTTCTGTGTGTTCACTGCTGGATCTTCAATTCTGTTCCATTGGTCTTCAGGCCTGTTCCATTGCCAATTCCAAGCTGTTTTTATAGCTATAGCTTTATAATACAGCTTGAAGTTTGGTATTGTAATTCCTCCGGCATTGTTCTTTCTGCTTAGGATTGTTTTTGCTAGACGGGGGGTCATTTATTTTTCCATATAAATTTCTGGATTGCTTCCTCAATTTCATTAAAAAATGGTGTTGGGATATTAGTGGGTATTGCATGGAATTTGTAGATAGCTTTTGGCAATATTGCCATTTTGACTATATTAATCTTCCCAATCGAGGAGCATGGGAGGTTTTTCCATTTCCTTAGTTCTTTTTTTTTTTTTCAAATTTTTATTATCAAAGTGATGTACAGAAATGTTACAGTTTCATATTTTAGGCACTGGATACATTTCTTGTACAGTTTGTTACCTTGTCCCTCATACCCCTCTCCCTCCTCCCCCTTTCCCTTCCCCCCCCCCACGGAGATGTTCAGTTCACTTACACCAAACAGTCTAATCATAGAGGTCTTTCACTTCTTTGGTTAAGGTTATTTCTAGGTATTTTATGTTTTTGAGACTATTGCAAAGGGAGTTGCTTTCCTGACTTCAGCCTCTGTCTTCGTGTTATTAGCATATAGAAAGGCTGTTGATTTTCGAGGGTTTATTTTATATCCTGCAACTTTGCCAAAGTTTTGGATCTGCTCTAGTAGCTAGGGAGTAGAGTCTATGGTGTTCGTTAGGTATAGGATCATGTAATCTGCAAAGAGAGAAAGCTTAACTTCATCTTTTCCTATTTGGATCCCCTTTTTGTTTTCTTCTTGCCTAATTGCTCTGGCTAGGAATGTTAAAGAGGAGGGGAGAGAGCAGACATCTCAATCTTGCTCCTGATTTTCAAAGGAATGGCTTTGGCTTTACACCATTTAGAATTATGCTTGCTGTTGGTTTGTAATAAACTGCCTTTATTATATTCAGGAATGTTCCTTGGAATCCCAATTTCTCCAGGATTTTTATCATAAATGGGTACTGGATTTTATCGAACGCCTTTTCTGCATCCAGAGATATAACCATGTGGTTCTTTACCTTGCTCTGGTTGATGTGGTGGATTACATTAATTGACTTGCGTATATTGAACCAACTTTGCATCCCTGGGATGGATCCAGTTTGAACATAGTGTATGATATTTTTGATGACCTGTTGAAGTCGATTGGACAGAATTTTGTTGAGAATTTTTGCATCTATGTTCATCAGGGAAATCGTTCTATAGTTCTGTTTTGTTGATGAGTCCCTACCTGGTTTTGGGATGAGGGCTATACTGGCTTCATAGAATAAGTCTGGTAGTGAACGTTCTCTTTCAATTTCATTGAAGATTTTGAAAAATATTGGTGTGACTTCTGTTTTGAAAGCCTTGTAGAATTCTGCTGTGAATCCATCTGGACATGGGCTTTTCTCTGATGGGAAATCACTTATTTCTGTTTCTATTTCAAGGCTGGGTATGAGTCTGTTTAGAAGGTTTAAATCTTCATGGTTGAGTTTGGGGGTATCAATTTTTTCTAGAAAATCATCCATTTCTTCCAGGTTCTCGAATTTGTTGGCACAAAGGTTTGCAAAATAGTCCCTTATTGTATTCTGAATTTTGGTTGTTTCTGTGGTGATGTTACCTGTTTTATCTCGGATCTTGTTTATGTGGGTGTGCTGCCATCGTTTTTTGGTCAGGTTTGCTAGGAATTTGACTATCTTGTTAATATTCTCAAAGAACCAAGTCTTTGTTTTGTTGATTGTTGCGATGTTTTTTTTTTCTCCCTCTCAAGTATATTTAATTCTGATTCGATTTTAATTATTTGCTTCCATCTATTGACTTGGGGGTATGGCTTCTTGTTCTCTTTTGAGAAGATTAAGGTGATTCCGTAAGTTGTTGAGTTGCTGTTTATCCAGATTGTTGGTGTAGGCACTCAGATATAAATTTTCGTCTGAGTACTGCCTTTGCTGTGTCCCAAAGGAGGTGGTACTTTGTGCACTCACCTTGGTTGAATGCCATAAATATTGAATTACTGGTCTAATTTCTTCAATGACCCACTGATGGTTCAGCAGTGTGTTGCTTAGTCTCCATGGATTGTATCATTTTGTGTGGTGGCTGTTTGAGTTGAGCTTTAATTTTAATCTATTGTGGTCTGAGGGAAGGCAGGGAATGATTTTGATACTTCTGAATTTGTACAGATTTTCTTTGTGCCCTAAGATGTGATATATTTTGGAGAATGTTTCATGGGCTGCTGAAAAGAATGTGTATTCTGGTATTGCTTGATGGAATATTCTGTAGATGTTGGTTAAGTCTAGTTGGTCTATGCAGTTGATTAGTTCTGTGGATTCTTTGGTCAGTTTTTGGCCTGTTGGTCTGTCCAGAGGTGACAGTGGAGTGTTAAAGTCTCCAACAATCAATGTGTTTGGGACTATGAGTGATTTTAGAGTCAGTAGTGTTGGTTTGATGAAGTTGGGTTCTCCTGTATTTGGTGTGTGGATATTTAAGATGGTTATATCCTCCTGTAGGAGACATCGCTTTATTAGTATGTAGTAACCTTCTTTGTCTCTTCTTACCATTTTTAATTTGAAGTCGATTTTATCTGATGCTAGAAGTCCACTCCAGCCTGCATTTGGGGGCCATTTATTGGTAGATTTTATTCCAGCCTTTCACCTTTAGAAGAAGTTTGCTTTTGCTAGATAGATGTGTCTCTTGGAGGCAGCAGAAAGACGGATCTTGATGTTTGATCCAAGTAATGAGCCTATGTCGTTTGAATGAAGAATTAAGTCCATTAATGTTGAGAGTTAGGTTTGAGAGATGATCATTTGTCCTTTCATTGTAGCTATCTTGTTAAAAGCTGTGTCTTCCCAATTCTTGATCTAATATTCTGGTTTTCTATTTAGGGTTCATTTCTCTGTCTGTATTGGGATCTTGATTATTTTCCCTGTATAGTACATCTTTGAGGATTTTCTGTAAAGCTGGTTTGGTGGAGATACATTGTTTCAGTTTTTCCTTCCTGTGGAAGACTTTTATTTGACCTTCAGCTATGAATGAGAGTTTAGCTGGGTACAGCATTCTTGGTTGATATTTATTATTATTTAGGGTTTGGCATACCTCATTCCAGGATCCCCTTGCTTTTCATGGTCTCTGCTGAGAAGTCTGGGGTAATTCTGCTTGCTTTTCCTTTATTTGTGATTACTTTCTTCTCCGTAACATCTTTAAGGATTCTTTCCTTGGACTCTACTGATCCTGTTATGATCACAATGTGTCAGTGGGATGTCCTATTCTGATCTGGTCGCTTTGGGGTTCTAAATGCTTCTTGTATCTGTATCGGCCTACCTTCCTGGATAGTTGGGAAGTTCTTGGCTAATATTCTGTTAAATAGGTTGCATATTCCATTAACTTCTTTCTCCTGGTTTTTCTCAATTCCTATTCGCCTCAAATAGTGCTTCCTGCTTGTGTCTTGGAGCTCCTGGAGTGATCTGTTTTATCGATTGGATTGGTTTTGTATTTTTGTGTGACATTTCTCCATAGATTCTAGGGAATCTTCAGCTCCTGAGATTTGATCCTCTGCTTCACCTACTTGAGACTGTAGGCTAGTTACTTGATTTTGAATCTCTTTTCCTTCAGACTGGTCTTTCCTGATGATTTCCATGTCCTTGCTAGAAGTATCTCTTAGGTCCTGCATGGACATCTTTACATTATTAATTTGGTTTTGAGTGCTGTCTCTCAAATCTTTTAGCTGGGTAGTTATCTTTTCATATGACTCTTGAAGTTCATTTATCTTTCTCTTTGTTGAGGCCATGAAATCATCTATTACTTTATGGATGGATTGATGTATGGATGGATTCAAACTTTTCATTTAACATGTTTATCAGTAGACTTTGTAGAGCATTTTGAGGGTTCTCTTCTATGTCTTTGATTGACTGCTCTGCTTCCTGCTTGTTTTGAGTGGGAGATATGACTGCATTGTTTGCCATCTTGTGTTTCTTCTGCCCATTTGGATTGGGAATGCCTATCTAAGAGCACCTGTGAGCACTGTTTAAGACCCAAAGCAGACCTTACCAAGCACTGTTGTGTAAATCTTAGAAGTTCACAATTATACACAGATACTTGGTATAACTGTATATAAAATTAGATTTGGTGTTCCTAAAAATACAATTTCAAAATAACAACCAATCCTGTATTCAATAGTTAATAAGTACTGTTAAAATACTATGAGCTGGATTTCTCTATAAACCACTTTGATTCACTTGGATTGAACAGGGATATCCTCTATCCAATAACCAGGGATCAATGGAGTCTGGAGGTCCTGAATGTAAATCTGGAGGATAAGTGAGAGGTAGTGAAGGGAATAGAGTAAAATGTATGTGGGGGTGGTGGTGATGGTGGCGGTGGTGGTGGTGGTGATTTTGGTTTCATTTCAGTGACGTGGAAATGTGAAGAAGAATAGAATCGGTAGAAAGGACAAGATTAATATGATGAATAATGGAGAGTTAGCAGAAAAGAGTGAAGCTGTTAGTCATAGGAAAGTAATTTAAAAGTAAGAGAATGTGAAAAGAGAAACAAAGAAAAATACTGGAAGACAAATGCACAAAACACAAAACAATTAACAACCCAACCCCCGAAAAAGGAAATTAAAAAAGCCGATAAAACAAAAAAAAAAATAGAAAACAAAATACCAACGACGTCTCAGAAATGAAAAATAGAAAAAAAAAGTTTAAAAAATGTTTTTAAAAAATGGAGTGTTCCTTGTTTGGGTGGGTTTTCTCCAGTCTCTGGTTTCCTTGCAATGGTCTGCAGTCTATTTTGCTGCTTGGCTGGTTTGACTTGCTTTCAGTTTTCAGGGGGTGGATCTGCTCTGACCCTCCTCGCCTGTTAGGGAAATCCTGGGACTCTGTGGTTCGCACAGCTTTCAGGAAGGGCTTGGGGGTCCTCCTTAGATGGAGATTGTTTAGGAGTAAAGGAAGCAGCGGTTGGTTAGGACAATCAGGTACTGGGTCTCCCTATAGTTGGAGGCATTCACTATGGTCTTCCTGGGGTGGAGAATTCTCGGCTTCTATTGCTGTGGTGGATGCAACAGGGGAAGACAAATACTCTTCCCTCCACCTTGTGAATGCTTCTGATGCCATATGGCAGGGTTGGGCTCAAGATCCACCTGTTAGTGTTCCTACGCAGTATGTGTGTGTGATCATGAACACACTGGAGTCGCAAGTATGCACAATCCCCACGTCTTTCTGCAGAGATGTCCAATGATGCATAGTGGGCTGGGTGGACTTTGACAGCGCACACGGAGGTATATCATGTATACTCATGGAGGCAGTGTATCTTGCTGTGGAAGTGAACCCTGGGTTGATGAGAAGGAAGGTCCCGCTAGACAGTTCAAAGATGCAACTTGTCGGGTTTACTGTTTTCTGAGGAGATCACCTCTGTTCCTGCTTCTATTCCACACAACCTGAAGCTATCTATTAGGTATTTAAAAATAAATATGACTCTGTGTTTGTGTGTATTTGTGTATTTGTGTATGAAAGAGAGAGAGAGAGTATTCATATACATATGTGCACTAGTACTTGAGCTCAGGGCATCTTTCTTTATTTTATGTTTATTGTACAGGTGGTGTACAGAGGGGTTACATTTACATACCTAAGGTAATGACTACATTTCTTGTCAAACTTGCTACCTTGTCCCTCATTTTTCTCCCAGCTTCCCTCTTCCCATATCCCCCCCCTAATTTCCAAGTTATTTTACAACATATCTTGTAGTTAATACTGTTGCATTGGTTCACGTTTTACCATTTGTCTATACATTGGAAAACAAAAAACCAACAACATCTGTTAAATAAAAAATAAAAATAAATCTTTAAAAAATGGAGTCTTCCTTGTTTGGGTGGGCTTTCTCCAGTCTCTGGTTTCCTTGCAATTGTCTGTAGTCTATATTGGTGCTTGTGTGGTTTGACCTGCTTTCAGTTTGCAGCGGGTGGATCAGCTCTGACCCTCCTCCTCTGTTAGTGAAATCCTGAGGCTCTGTGGTTCGCACAGGTTTCACATAGGACTTGGTTATCCTCTGTATATGGGGGAAGTGAACAGTCTGGGGAGCCCTGGCTCCTCCCATCTGCTGTGAGACTGGTGCCTTTATCACCTGGCTTTTGAGAGGCTGTGGACTCAGCAGGGCGGTTGGCTCTGGCCTGGTTTACCTGTCTGAGAGTTGCTTGCCTAGGGGTGGTTCCTCCCTCATGGGCAGGATGGCCTCCTGAGCATAGCTGGCTATGGAATTCAGCTCCATTTTGGGCTGGGAATTAGGCTTCCTCTGAGATGGGGCCATTTATCTGTCTTGGGAACTGTTTGCTTTCCTATCTGGTTGTTCCTTGCTGCCGGTAGCTGCTCGCCACTTTCCGTTTTAATTTAGAAATTCTGGCGGGCAGGGCGGGCACCTCTGGCTGAGTTCACCTGAGTTGTGAACTGTGGCCTGGATGAGCTTCCCACCTGGGCAGGGGTTGCTCTTCTGGGTGGAGCTGGCCCTCATTGGTCTGTCCCTCTTGCTCTTTTCAAAGGTGGCCCCTTTGTCCTCGCTTTCCCCAAGCCGGGTTTATTTCCAGTCTGGTCTGACCCTATGCCAGTGTCAGAGATGGTGCTTTGCTCTGGCAGTGGGGAAAAGGCTACCGATGCTTCTCTGTGGGCACGAGTGAGAATATCTTTTGTGGGGTACTCATGCTTTGTCTGCCATTTCGGCCTGTCCATGCTCAGCCTGAGATCCACGTCTGTCTGCCACCATCTGGAGGATTTCACCTTGGTCACTTCTGGGTGGTTTAGGTCCATGAACTGTGAGACGCTGTGCCAGCGCCGGCACTGGCTTGGCAGAGGGATGAGGCCCAGAACTCAAATCTGTGTTTTCAGGCCAGCAATGTCAATTTTTCCTTATTGGACAGAATCCCTGTACTGTTATAACTTACTTGGGCTGTCTTTCTAGGAGTAAAAGTTTCTGGAGTGGTAAAACTGGGGTGTTGGAGAGAGATTAACTAGGGCTCTGCTGCTCCTCTGCTCAGGGAAAATTTTTTTAAATTGCTATGTGCTGGTGGTTCATGCCTAGCTATTTGGAAGACTCAAAAGTGAGGATTGCAATTGGAAGCTAGCCTGGGCAGGAAAGGCACTGAGATACTTGTCTCCAATTGACCACCAAAAGAAAACAAAACAATACAGCAGAAAGTGGAGCTTTGTGAGAGTGCTAGCCTTAAGCACAAAAGAACAGGATCATTGGCCAGACCAGAACTGGCACCAAAATCCCAGAGACCTAGTGAAATGTTCATTGTGACTAAGCCTGCCTTATTATTTAGAGCTAGAAATGGGCTGTTAAGGTCTTGGGAAGAACTAACTGGGTATCAAACTAATTAAAGTCTTCAAAATAACTAAAAGTGTATAAAAAATGTAGTCTATAATCAGTGGTGCCCAATATTAATGGATTTAACCCTATATTATGATGGGTATTTGAGTTCATGATTCCCCGTTGGTTTAGTCTTTGCAGCTTCTATAGTAGCAGCCCCCCATTTTGTTTGAGAAATTAATATTTGACTTTCTTTGTCTTTCTTATGTAATTTGGTAAATTCTCTGCTGAGAATTATGATACCTTGTAGAAAGCTGTTGACACACCAATTAGGTGGTTTTCCTGAAGCTAAATGACCCCTGTCAGTTGTTAGATCAACTGTGAGAATTTATCCCTTCTGCAGGTGAGCTTTTCCTGGCCATTATTTTTAAGGACCATCACCCGCGCTCATAAAGATGGGTTCAGGTACTGCAGCCATGTTTACTAGTAAATACTTTGGGTGTTGGCTAAGCTCTCCTGGGGCTACAAAAATCAGAGACCCACTCAGGTGGGTCTAAAAGAAACAGTGGTGTCAAGACTCTGGCTAATTCCTCCCTTTAGGTGGCTGTCCATGTGTCCTGTTGGATGTGTAACAACATCCTGTGCTTTGACCTAGGAGCCGGTTGCATCCGTAATTCTACAACCAAACATGTTTCCAGATGCTTTCAATGTCCTGCTTGGACAGTTCACAGAGGCTGCTGTGTCGGGTTTACTGTTTGCTGAGATCACCTGGGTTCCTGCTTCTATTCCACATGGCCTCAAGCTATCTATTGGGTATTTAAAAATAAATATGACTCTCTCTCTCTCTCTCTCTATGTGTGTGTGTGTGTGTGTGTGTGTGTGTGTGTGTGTGTGTGTGTGTATGTGTATGAGAGAGAGAAAGTATCCATCTACATATGAGTATAATTCTTGAGCTCAGGGCATCTTTCTTTATTTTATGTTGATTGTCAAGTTGATGTACAGTAGGGTTACATTTACATACCTAAGGTAATGAGTACATTTCTTGTCAAACTTGCTATCTCATCCCTCATTTTTTTCCCACCTTTCCTCCTCCTGTATTTCCCCCTCCCTCCAATTTTACAGTTAGTTTACAACATATCTTGTAGTTATTACTGTTGCATTGGTTCACGTTTTACCATTTGTCTCAACATTTTGAAGTTCCCCTTCCCTTCCCTAATTCAGACAAATATATATATATATATATATATATATATATATATATATATATATATATATTACCGAGGGTATCAAAATCAAAAACAGTGACAAGAGGGGGCTAATCCATAGGGAAGATAAGCAAAGGAAAAAGGAATGATTTCATTTAGCACGTTAAAAATAACAACAATGATAAACCAATTGTTTCCGTATCTTAGAGTTTGTTTCACTTCACATCATCTTATGTGATCATAGGTACTTAACGACTGAGCTATGGTGTTTAACAATGGCTTTTCAAGGCCCCCTGGCACCCTGCTAACATGGACACATAGCCTTCCTTCCAGTCTGAGCCCGCCTATTGTGCCACCTGTGCTGACCTCGAACATTCTCAGTGTTGTGTGTGTAATCAGAGGCTAGCTACAGTTTTTTCACATTGCATTCTTGAATTCCTCCAATGAGATTTTGCTTAAATAGTCATGCAGTGCAGGGTTTATTGAAATGTATAGTCTTCAGTCTTTGGACACATTTGTTGGAGAAGTTCATCTTTTTGTTAGGTTAAACATTTGTTTTCATGTAGTATCCATCATTTGATTCTGGACATCATCGCCATCCATTGTCATTAAAAAGTAGAAAATACCTCTTTTTATGACAGTTCTTCAGATGTTTGAAATCGCAGATTGTATTTCCCACTACTTTCAGAATAAATGTTTTTATTTTTAGGATTAATGCCCTTGGATTATTAGGCAGTTGGAGTTTGTTTTTCCTTAGAGTGCTTGCTTGCAATACCAGATCTGAATAAAGCTGCAGTTTGGTCAGAGAAGAAAACATCAGTTCTGTATATCATACTGCATACTAAGGAACCTCCAGTTGCAGTCATATTCTTTCTTTACTTGTACTTCTGTCCACAGACATAGAGGTCCATGCTGATTTAAACTTCTGATTATTTTCATATATGCCACTAATTCCTGCCTTCTCTACTCGTCATTGTACAAGTTTTAAAGGGAAGGAGCACACTGAAGCTTTTTCTATCATTTAATTGGAGAAAAGAGTCTCATAGACTCCTCTACCTGGGCTGGCTTCCAAATGTGATCCTCAGATCTCAACCTCCTGAGTAGCTAGGATTATTGGCATGAGCCACTGGTGCCAGGCAACTTGTCACATTGTTTTTCCCACCAAATGTCCATCCAATTTGTAGAAAATCAAACTTTGGCTTTGTCAGGATTGATTGCAATCATGATCATTTCCATGATTTCCAACTCTGGGCTTCATAGGACTAGGAAATTTGGTTAAAACTGCCTCGTTCATGCCAAATCTTAGGTCCTTTTGACTCTGTGATGATAGTGTGCTAGAAATGAGACTGGAGGGAAGAACTCAGAGGCCCCTTCATCTTCTGCTTTGTTGCTCTCAATCTGTTTATGAGGGCCTTTAGAAGTGTCTTCTTAGCCACGATGCTTGCATCAAGCATCTTTCCTGAATAGCCATACTTTTAACTATGGTCCTCTAGAGAATGCTCCCTTTTCATGTTAGCAAATGATACAAGGAAGAAGGTTTTCAAGGTTCAATAAATTACATGTGCATGAAATCAAACAGATGTAAGCACGTTTATTAGTGAAAATTTGTGAATGGTGAGTCACATTTCACAACAGCAGTGTACCATTTAGGAAACCCAAGAGGTTTAGAAAATTAAAATGTATTCCTTTGGAGCAGAATATATGTACATGTAAGTTCATCAGAAAAATATTTTCCTCTTAAATAATATGGTTAAGAGCAATTAGTTCTAAGGACTGATGTTTTCTACCATGGAAATAGGGAGGGGGACATAATTTACAACTTTGCAGGAATTTAGTTGACATTGTCCAGGGTTAGTAAAGTGAATCTAACGTGAAGCGTGCTTGCCTAGCAAGCATGAAGCCCTGGGTTCAATTCCTCAGCACCACAGAAACAGAGAGGACAGAAGTGGTGCTGTGGCTCAAGTTTCAGATTGCTAGCCTTGACCAAAATAAGCCAGGGACAGTGCTCAGGCCCTGAGTCCAAAGTCCCAGGACTGACAAAACAAAAACAAACCCAACAACATAAAAAAACACTCCAAATGGGAAACAGAGGCTGGACAAATCCAGCCCCCTGCCTCATGAGACTTCCAGGCTTCATTCAAGGACTGCCATCTAACACCAAGGGAGCCTACTGCTAGCCTTCTCCAGGAGGGGCCACATTTCTGCCTTTTATCCCTAATGTCGACGCCCTTTACGAGCAGGAAGCAGCCAGAGAGTCATCGTCCTTTTCCATACCTATTAAAGGCTGGAATGTCAGGTCCCTCCTGGAGGGCTCCAAGTAGATGCCCCCACCTTATTAAGTGTCCACCCAGTTACTGGGTAACAAGCTGGCCTGGAGGCAGGTACCTTCCCCTTCCCTGAGGTCACATCCTGGCCCAATCAACCTGGCCCAATCCCCTGCCCTAGATTAGGCAGGGCTGGCTGAGGGTCACCCAGTCTCTCCCTTCTCTCCTCCTCTTTGGCAATGAATCATCACCACCACAGGCCAGCTGTTCTGTAATAAACTTTTCTCTCCTGCTTTAAAATAAATATCAAAAAAGGAAAACAGAGCTGAGCTCAAGTGGTAGAGCATTGGCCTGAAGGACGTCAAAGCTTAGGACAGTGCTCATGTTGAGTTCAAGCACAGGCTCCCCGTCCCTACCCCAATGCTTCTAATTACGAAGATATGTATATATATTTTTCCTTGATTGAAATTTAGTACCTACATAAATTTGACAGTATACTGTTGAACCTGGGTAACTGCAGTCGAAATCAGGATACGGGGGATGCAAGGCGAGTGAACCAATGCATACTTTATTCCAAGAGGGCCAGGGTTTATATAGGGTTAGAAACCAATATTACAATTACAGGGTAAAAGATCAATACAGCATGACATTTGTCTTAAATACAGAAGTGGAGGAAATTTCCTACTGTGAGGGCAGGAACTTGATTACAAATGCCGTTCTAATTACAGGAGGTAGTGACTACAAAGATTATTGATATCAAAACAAGGAACTGTATACAACCGAGGTAGAACTATAATTATCTGCTAGCTACTATCTCCTTAAGGCTAGATAACATCAATCTTGACTTCTCCAAATACTTGTGAAATAACAGTGAGGAGACTTTCCTGTTTACAGTGAGAATCTAGTGAGGAGACTTTCCTGTTTACAGAGAGAATCTAACACTAAAGGCAGCAAGTCTCCCTGAGGAGACTTGCTAAGTAGGGGGAAAAAGGAGATTCTCACAACAACTGGTGGCTTCCTTTGGCCCACAAACACCAGAAATTCCTTACTGGGAATATGTTCCCAAGGGCCTATTAGTGTGCTAATGAGGCATCAGAGTAACCGTGCCGGGGCTAAATTTTTTCCACTGGTTGGAGACTTTAATTCTCCAACAATTCCCCCTTTTTTATTAATTTTCCACAGCCGCTTCTCTGGAAAGTTTAAGGGCAGTGAGTAAAACATCAGAGGAATTATTCCTAGCGAAACGCTTCATTATAGCTATGATGGAACAATATCCTAAGAAAAAGACACATATCATAAGTATCAAGGCAATAGAGGCACTTCCAACACTATGGGTAATACTTTGCCACCACCCCCTAGGTTCTAGTCCTTCTAAGGTCTGAGCTAGTCCTTGGGCTATATCATCAATAGTAGAGGCATCTGGCAATTCCTTTTGAAAAGCTTCAAAAACCTCCCTGTACAAGCTTTGTTCACTTAACGTACCATTTAGTAGGGCTCCATCTATAAGCATTTGTATATCATTCCATTCACATTCAGAGGCATTATATTTATAAGGTGTTACACAGACATGACTAGAATTCCAATCGCAAGTCAAAAACAATCGTTGCTGTAAAGCCAGATATTTCTGTCCAAGCCAAAACACTCCTCCTTTACAGCTTCTAACTCATCTTGAAGGTGGGCATTACTTCCAGCTGGTGTTGCCACAGATTGTGGAGTCCTGGTGCCACTGCACCATAAAGTCATGAGTTTGTACAGATTGTCGCAATGCGGCTCCGGATACTGCTGCAGTTGTAGCAATGGCACAGTCCAACAAGTCCTGCAATAAGCAGTCCAATGGCACGACGACTCCTCCTCAGAAGCCGCTTGAAAAACTGCATTACCAATCCTTGTACAGGTCCTCCAGCCCAGGGACGATGCATGCGAACAGGAACCCAAAGGGAGTTGCGCTGGGTTAAAATCATGATCCTATCTTGACTAAA
>NW_025961528.1:0-39567 GCF_023159225.1 Perognathus longimembris pacificus
AATTGTTTCAGAAGGCCAAATTTGAAGGCAAGAATGACAGTTGGAAGTCCTTGAACCCAACCCCATTATCTAATAGCTACAGACAATAGAGATATCAGCTAGGATGAACCAAATCACCTCCTATTGGAACACGAGTTCATTGAGATCTGTTTTCCCAACTCTCCATAGAACTCTGATACAAATGTGCTATAGAGGAAGACACTATGGAGACAGCCCAGCTCAGAAAAAAACAGGATGTGAATTATGTGGCATTATTAGGAAGAGAAATATAACCAGTACTAGCACAGCTTCTGATCTACCTAGAAGATTTGAGAGAAGACTTATCATTTCAACTTGACATCTGAGTAGGTCATTAAGGATGGGTAGCCATTTTACATGCATACACGAATGGGGAAGTTTCCAGGAAGAAGAGACAGAGGACAGAAAAGCAGGAAGAGAACAACACTGTAGAATGCTATAAGCATTGAGAAAATTAAAAAGAGGATGGAGTCAAGTGGGGCTCCTTCCATAAAGCAGTGGAGAAGAGGTATTTAAGCATAAGATCTACATTTTAGAAGTGTCCCAATGTGCAGGGTGCTGGTGGCTCATGCCTGTCTGTCATCCTAGCTACTCAGGAGTCTGAGCTTTGAGGATTGTGGTTTAATGCTACTGAGGACAAGAATGTCTGTTAAAGAGTCTCATCTCCAATTAACTACAAAAACAAAAACCTGGAAGGGGCACTGTGGCTCAAAGTGACAGAGGACTAGCCTTGAAAAGAAAGGAGAAGAGCTGGGAATGTAGCCTACTGGTAGAGTGTTTGCCTTGTATACATGAAGCCCTTGGTTCAATTCCTCAGCACCACATATATAGAAAAAGAAAGAAGTGGAGCAGTGGATTAAGTGCTAGTGTGTGAGCCTTGAACAAAAAATAAAGCCAGGGACACTACTCAGGACCTGAGTCCAGGACTGGCAAAGAAGGAAGGAAGGAAGGAAGGAAGAAAGGAAGGAAGGAAGGAAGGAAGGAAGCAAGCAAGGAAGCAAGGAAGCAAGGAAGGAAGGAAGGAAGGAAGGAAAGAAAGAGAAAACAAAGAGAGGAAAAGAGAGACAGAGAAAGGAAGAAAGTGAGTGAACTCAGGGACAGCACCTGCATTCATGCCCCACAAAAAATAACAACAACAAAGAATCCACAACATGCTATGTAAAGAATTAAAACCATAGTCCTCTACTATGAGAATTGTACTCAAGTCAACGTCCTTTCTGGTGGCCACCCCAGATCGAAAATGGGCCACTCAGAAGAGTAGAGAGTCACCCCACTTTCCTTTCTTGATCTCTACACTATTATTGTGAGTAACTTCCTTCCAGTGGGCTAAAGTCAAGTCCAGGGCAGTGGAAGGGACGTTGCCCATGGCTATCAGTCTTGTCAGTTGTTCAGTCCACAAAGTAACAAGAGGTAAAACAATTTCAATAAAACAGACAAAACAATACACACAGGCCTGATATTTAAAGGACTTACAAACTGGAGATCTCCCAAGTTGATCAGCTGGCTCCTGTGAAGGAACAGAAGGAGCAGACCCAAGATCAAGTTGGGCAGGTTGAGCCTCAGTTAGGAGACCCTCCCGGTCAGTTCTGGCCAAAAACCGAACTGACTTGCACACTACTCGTATCAAGGCAGGGTTCTAGGGGTCCCCCCTTTGAGGGTGGAAGATCTGTGATGACTCCAAGTTCCTCCAGGATTGCTGTGCAAGGGCATCTGCTTCGACAACCCCTTCAAGAAATATGAGTTGGAATGGCCGTTCTCAAGAAGAAAAGTGAAAGCAAAGCAGACGAACAGACAAATGACAGGACAAGACAAATCAACAGTGCTGTTTTCTTACCTTCAGGTCTGGGGTCTCAGTGGTCTCTCGGGGTAATCCAAACGAAATGCGAACTGTTATGCCCAAGTCATGAGAAGACCACCAAGAAGACCACTGCAGCCCACCTGAGTAAAGCCTTGCTTTTGCATCTCAGAACGTCTGGCTCTCGGTGGTGTTCTTGATGGTCTTCTTTCGACTTGGACATAACAAAGGTACACGTGTACACAATGGCTCCCTTCATGAAACTTATGTTTTTACCAAAGCCCTTTTTCATCACCATACAAAAGGGCATTTAAAGCCTGCAAACCAAACAGCCAAACCAACAGGAGAGCAAGTAAAAATCAACCTCCACCCACCATCAAGGCCTTGGGAATCAAGTGCTACATATTGTGTATAGTAATGATCCACAGTGAGAAATCCATGTGTCCCTTGGCCCTGAGAAAGGACCTCTCCCCGCCCCATACCCTCGTGAGCTCTTCCCAGGGACCATAATCCTGTCATTCCTTTCAACCCTGACACTGAACAGGCTTTTAACTGACAGCTGTCTGTCACATGGTTGTCATCTCCAACCACATTTCCTCAGACCTTTCACAGGGTTGAGTTCGAGGTGACCAACCCTACTGTAACAAAACGATCAGTGTGTCCAGGCCCAAAGCAAGACAGGGATGTGGGATGCCCATTGTAACATCTGACCACCCATGAGAAAGACCGTGAATGTGGCCCCACAGAGGCACCCGAGGGAAGAGAAGCTGACCAGAGACCAGATCTGCCTCTGCTCGCAAACAAGTGGTCTTTATGCCAAAAGTTATTTTTCAAAAAAATCATGATGATTCTGTCTCCTGTATTCTATTTTAAAAAATTCCAAGAAATGGCCATTTTAATTCAATCCCAGGCAAAATTTCAAATAGCCTGCAATATCAAGCTGATCTCCAGAAAGTTGATTTAAAAGGCCAGTCATGCAGAAGGATTGTACAGTAACAATGGGCCTAGTCGTTGCCTGCCCTTCAATCTCCTAACAAAATGCCAAAAGTCTTTCTACAGAGCCTTGAGCCAAGTAGTCATGTGACTGTTTCCTTTCCCTTCACTCCACCTTTCCTTCAACACACAGGGAAAAATACAGATCCATCAGTTTTTTCCTCCATATACCCTGCTTCTCCACACACCTGCTAACATTGCACTGTCATTACAAGATCTCCCAGATGATCAACTCTGTTGTGTTTTTTTGGGTTTTTTTTTTGGCCAGTCCTGGGCCTTGGATTCAGGGCCTGAGCACTGTCCCTGGCTTTCTTTTGCTCAAGGCTAGCACCCTACCACTTGAGCCACAGTGCCACTTCTGGCTGTTTTCTGTATATGTGTTGCTGGAAATCGAACCCAGGTCCTTATGTATACGAGCTCTCTTGCCACTAGGCCATATCCCCAGCCCCCCAGATGATCAATTCTCAACAAAAGACTTTGCGTGTGCCTAGCACAGGCTTGACACATAATTGGTACTTAGGATTGTACTTATCGTGTGAGTCTTTTTTGAGGGATGGGGGCACTTCTTTCAGAAGTGGGTTTTATTGAACGTGCTGAGCAAGAAACATCACATTTTAAAAATTCAGCAGGATCTCAAAAGACTAGAATAAGGTAAGGATGGGAACATTCTGGACTTTAGAAGTTGTTTCAGGATGGAAGTTAGTTAAGGGTGTTCTAGGCAAGAACTGATCTCTACTGCTAACTGCTGAATTCTATCAAGGATGATCAGGCCAGCACATAAAAGAAAGTTATTTGAAACAACCATGTGTGTGGTGGAGGACTTCTTATTTTCAATAGAGACTTATTCCCTACTCACTTCCACTCTTGGGCAAAGTTTTTTGGGTAGTAGAAATGACCTACCATACATTAGCAAACATTGTCATTATTTCCTCAATATGGCTACCCACTCAGAATTCTCCTTTATCAGGCAGATTTTCTATTTTCTTGGCTTGCCATTCTCTAGAATCGTTCTGCTTTTCCAATATTTCCTATAAATCTCAACAAAAATGCCATGTGGGTGATTCAAACCTTACATTGCACAATAGAACTAATACCTTCCCTGCTCCTGGAATGACACTTTGAATGCAACACTTCCCATGGTCTTCTTCTTCGCACCTTTCCATTCATCCTTCAGAAAAGGATGGCTGGCGATGTCAAAAGGAGGGGAACATCTGAATTCTCAAGGGCCACTAAATTCAATCAGACAGTAACTCAAGTATAATTTCATTGATCCCATCCTCCCCATTCATAGTAATTTAGAGCTTTTCTTTCAGTCTAAAGTTAGAACAGTCGTTGCAAGATAATCAGCTGATTTAAAGACAGAAGTCAGGAAAAGGGGCAAAAGAGAACTGGGAAAGGAGCAATCTTAACCAACTTAGTCACTTTTGAAATTTTTTAATTGGCTCTTCCAAAAGATTTAGCAGCCAATATTTATTTGGCCTACAGGTAAATATTAGAACACTGTCCCAGGAGAACTTACATTTCATATGTCTCCAATGACAAATAAAAAGGCTTGAAATTGTTAACACATAGGTCACAAGAATATTTCAGCCGGGCATTAGTGGTTCACACCAGTACATTTAGCTATTTATGAGCTTGAGATCTGATGATCACAGATCAAAAGCTAGTCTGAGCAGGAAAGTCTGTGGGACTCTTATCTCCAATTAACCACCAGAAAACCAGAAGTGGCACTGTGGCACAAAGAGATAGAGTACTGGACTTGAACAAAAGAGCTCAGAGAGGATCGAAGCCCTTAGTTCAAGTCCTATTACTGACCAAAAATAGGACAAAAGAAAATTTCACTCAGTAGTAAACACCTTGGGAACTTTCAGAAAACCCAGATCAGACAGAATTTCTACATATCAGCTTTTGATTGCACAGTCCAGCCATGAATTTTCTGGCCCAGTTATTATTATATTATTATTGTTACAGTATGACTTGCATGTGAATGTATTTCTCATCTTTGACCATTGAAATATGTGCTATTATTTCAATGAGCTTAAGCTGAATCAACATACAAGGTCAGGCCACACTTCTACAGCATAGTAATAGTTCTTGATCTATATAATTTTAAAGCCTTATAATCTATGATTCCTAGCGCATGCACCTATGTGGCTTAGAAATGTTCAGTGAGTGGATCCTCTCTATCATTCACATTTCCTAAATGTTGAAATGGAATATTAAAATAAGAAAGTTTTGGCAGCCTCCAAGAAAAAAGGTTGAGTGCCTCAAGCTATTGATTTTTACTGAAATGAGCCCTTTAATTCCTGTGGGAAAGGTTATATAGGTTTTTCCTTTGATGGTTCTATTGAAAGATCGATATAACAGCTCCTGCAGTATTTCTGAAGGACCAAATACACTATTAATATATGGAAGATGCATTTCTTTTATTTTATAGTTTTATAATCTTTATCTAAATTTTTTTTGTTAGTGTATACTAATTGTGTCAAGGGGATACCTTGGGATACTTCCATGTTTAACATTCATTGGTGAAATTTGTCCTCTATCACTCTTTCATATCTGTTTCTCAATTTTTATTTTTATTATTATAATTTACTTTTATTGTAAAGGTGATGTACAAAGGGGTTATAGTTATATAGGTCATGTACTGAGTACATTTCTTTTTGAACAATGTGACCTCTTCCTTCATTTACTCCCCCATTCCCCTCCCCCTGCCTCAAACCATCCCCAAGTTATACAGATTAATTTTCAAACACAGTATCTGATGAGTATCCCTGGTACATTTGTTCACATTTTGTTCCACCATTTCTGTACTTCCCTTTACTCTCCCAACACAGATAAACTTACATTCAAGGCAAAAAGCACAGAAATCACCAAAAACAATAAAAGGGGAAAAATCATAAAAACTCAAATAAAAAAATCTCCTTTCCATTTCTTGAAGTTCACTTCAATAAACATCCTTTTGTATTATCATGTGCACATAGCTATTGAGCTATTGTGATCCTCTCCTAAGAATATCCTTCTTTGGTCTCACTGTTTGAATGGCTAGAGTCCTGTATAATATATCATGTATAAGTGGTATGATTTGTCTTTTACCATCCACTGTGTTTCCCTGTAGATTCCTAGGCCCATTCTAATGACTGTAAAGGACAGAGACCATACAACATATGTTTCTTTTGGTCTCGCTCACTTTGATTAATTTTTGTATTTTTTTTTATTACTGTCAAGGTGAAGTACATATAGGGTACAGTTACATACCATAGATAGTGAATACATATCTTGTCCAACTTGTTACCCCTTGCTCATTTATTTCCTACCTTCCTCCTTTCCAATTACCCCACCTCAATTTGTACAGTTAATTTCCAACATATTTTCTTGTAAATATTGCTGTTGCATTGGTTCGCATTTTATCCTTTATCTCACCATTTTGATGCTCCTCTTCCCTTCCATAATTCAGAAAGACATATATAAAATTACCATGGTACCAGAATCAGCAGTGACAACAGGGGCTAAGTCATAGTGAAAAAGAACAGATGAAAAAATAAAAAAAATCACAAAGTAGGGTGAAACTAACAACATAATGATAAACCACCTATTTCCATATTTTGGAACCATTTCTCCTAGCATCATCTTATATAATCATCTGTATATAGCTATTGAGCTATTGTGATCATCTGCTATGACTATCCAAGACATATACTAATTCATACCAATAAGGGAGAACATAGCGTTTTTGTTTCTTTGGGTCTGGCTCTCTTCCCTTAGAAAAAATTAGGAAAATGTCACACTAAGTACTTCCATTTCCTTATGATTAGATCAATATCATTCTTTCTGCTGAAAGCATAGCATTCCATTGTATATATATGCCACATTTTATTGATCCATTAATTTAATCGAGGGGCATCTGGGTGATCCCATATCTTGGATATGCTAAACTGCTGCAATGAACATGCAGTGCTGACAGCCTTAGTGTGGTTTGTGGTTAATTGGATAAATGCCCAGGACTGGAATTGCTGTTTCATAGGAAATTTCTATGTTTAGTGTCTTGAGGAACCTTTATACTGCATTCAAGAATAGTTGAACAAATTTACATTCCACTAACTGTAGAAGAGTTCCCTTTGGCCATATCCCCCACCCTCCAGCATCTATTATTGTCACTTTTCTTTTTTTCCTTATTGACTGTCAAAGTGATGAAAGAGTGATTACAGTTTCATACGTTAGGCCTTGAGTACATGTCTTGTACTGTTTGTTACCTCCATCAGTGCACCCCTCCCCATCCTCCTCCTCCTGCCGCTTGTACTCTTAACTCCATCATTCCCATCCCCCTTCCCTTTCCATCCTCATGCTGTTTATTATCTCCATTTTCCCCTCCCCCACCCCCTTTTACTGTTTTTTACCTCCATCTTTCCCCCTCCCCTCCCTCTCCACTCCCCCTACCCTTTTGTACTGTTTGTTACCTCTATAATACTCCCTACACCTCCATCCCCAGTACCCCCCTTGTACTGTTTGTTACCTCCACCATTCCCCCAACCCCGCCAACCTCTCCCCTTGTACAGATTTTACCTCCATAGTTCCACAGCTCCCCTCCCCTTTGTACTGTTTGTTACCTCCATTGCTCCCCTCCCCCCTCCCTCCCCCCTCCCCTCTGTGGGCTCTCTCTCTCGACTTCCCCTAGCTTGGGGGGGGGGGGGAAGGGGCTTGTCTGCCTGTTCCTGGGTGGCCCTTTATCGCTCTTACGTGGGAGCGATGGCCACAGGTAGCCTCGTCTCTCTCTCGAATTCCCCTTGCTTGGGGGGGAATGGGCTTTTCCGCCCCTTCCTTGGTGGTCCATTACCACTCACGAGGGAGTGATGGCCACGGGTAGCCTCGGTGGTGTGTGGTCGCAGGGTGCCCAAAAGCCGCCAAGAACGACACGGGCGTGTGGGTCCCTGGAGAAAACCTCTAGGGCTTCTGTTTATTCAAATGAGGAACCTCCCAGATATACTCCAAAGGCAGGCACGAGAGAGGGGCCCATGATTGGTCCCAAGGAGTTGTCCCTCAAATGATGTCAGAATCCCTTCTCTTCTGGTTAAAGACAGGAAGGAGAGGGACAGGCTGAGGTCAGCTGTGGCCCCTTAAAGGTACAGCTGACCCCAACATCCTCCCCCCTTGTACTGTTTGTTACTTCCATCATTCCCCTCAGCCTACCTCCTCTCCCCTTGTACAGTTTTTTCCTCCATAGTTCCTCAGCTCCCCTCCCCATTGTACTGTTTGTTACCTCCATCGCTCCACCTCCCTCCTCCCTCTCCCCTCCCAACCCCCTTGTACTGTTTGTTACCTAAATCATTCCCCTCCTTTTCCCGCTCCCTCTTGTACTGTTACCTCCATCATTCCCCTCCCCATTCCTCTCCCATTCCCCTCTCCTCCCCCCTTGTACAGTATGTTACCTCTATCATTCCCCCTTTCCCTCCCCCTCCACCTTGTACTGTTTCGTACTTCCATCTTTCTCCCTTGCCCTACCCCCTCCCCTTCCCCTTTGTACTGGTTGTTACCTACATCATTCCCCCCTCCCCCTCCCCTTGCACTGTTTGTTACCTCCATCATTCAGCATACCCTCCCCCTCCCCCTCCCATACCCCCTTGTACTGTTACCTCCCTCATTTCCTCTCCCCGTCTCCCCCTCTTCCCCCGTCACCCGTAGAAAGATGATATTTATCATTGGGAAGGTTAAAATGTATACTGTCAAATTTATGTAGGTACTAAATTTCAATCAAGGAAAAATATATATACATATCTTCGTAATTAGAAGCATTGGGGTAGGGACGGGGAGCCTGTGCTTGAACTCAACATGAGCACTGTCCTAAGCTTTGACGTCCTTCAGGCCAATGCTCTACCACTTGAGCTCAGGTCTGTTTTCCTTTTTTGATATTTATTTTAAAGCAGGAGAGAAAAGTTTATTACAGAACAGCTGGCCTGTGGTGGTGATGATTCATTGCCAAAGAGAAGGGAGAGAAGGGAGAGACTGGGTGACCCTCAGCCAGCCCTGCCTAATCTAGGGCAGGGGATTGGGCCAGGTTGATTGGGCCAGGATGTGACCTCAGGGAAGGGGAAGGTACCTGCCTCCAGGCCTGCTCGTTACCCAGTAACTGGGTGGACACTTAATAAGGTGGGGGCATCTACTTGGAGCCCTCCAGGAGGGACCTGACATTCCAGCCTTTTAATAGGTATAGAAAAGGACGATGACTCTCTGGCTGCTTCCTGCTCGTAAAGGGCGTCGACATTAGGGATAAAAGGCAGAAATGTGGCCCCTCCTGGAGAAGGCTAGCAGTAGGGTCCCTTGGTGTTAGATGGCAGTCCTTGAATGAAGCCTGGAAGTCTCATGAGGCAGGGGCTGGATTTGTCCAGCCTCTGTTTCCCATTTGGAGTGTTTTTTTTTTTATGTTGTTGGGTTTGTTTTTGTTTTGTCAGTCCTGGACTTGGGACTCAGGGCCTGAGCACTGTCCCTGGCTTATTTTGGTCAAGGCTAGCAATCTGAAACTTGAGCCACAGCACCACTTCTGTCCTTCTCTGTTTCTGTGGTGCTGAGGAATTGAACCCAGGGCTTCATGCTTGCTAGGCAAGCACGCCTCATGTTAGATTCACTTTACGAACCCTGGACAATGTCAACTAAATTCCTGCAAAGTTGTAAATTATGTCCCCTCCCTATTTCCATGGTAGAAAACATCAGTCCTTAGAACTAATTGCTCTTAACCATATTATTTAAGAGGAAAATATTTTTCTGATGAACTTACATGTACATATATTCTGCTCCAAAGGAATACATTTTAATTTTCTAAACCTCTTGGGTTTCCTAAATGGTACACTGCTGTTGTGAAATGTGACTCGCCATTCACAAATTTTCACTAATAAACGTGCTTACATCCGTTTGATTTCATGCACATGTAATTTATTGAACCTTGAAAACCTTCTTCCTTGTATCATTTGCTAACATGAAAAGGGAGCATTCTCTGGAGGACCATAGTTAAAAGTATGGCTATTCAGGAAAGATGCTTGATGCAAGCATCGTGGCTAAGAAGACACTTCTAAAGGCCCTCATAAACAGATTGAGAGCAACAAAAGCAGAAGATGAAGGGGCCTCTGAGTTCTTCCCTCCAGTCTCATTTCTAGCACACTATCATCACAGAGTCAAAAGGACCTAAGATTTGGCATGAACGAGGCAGTTTTAACCAAATTTCCTAGTCCTATGAAGCCCAGAGTTGGAAATCATGGAAATGATCATGATTGCAATCAATCCTGACAAAGCCAAAGTTTGATTTTCTACAAATTGGATGGACATTTGGTGGAAAAACAATGTGACAAGTTGCCTGGCACCAGTGGCTCATGCCAATAATCCTAGCTACTCAGGAGGTTGAGATCTGAGGATCACATTTGGAAGCCAGCCCAGGTAGAGGAGTCTATGAGACTCTTTTCTCCAATTAAATGATAGAAAAAGCTTCATTGTGCTCCTTCCTTTAAAACTTGTACAATGACGAGTAGAGAAGGCAGGAATTAGTGGCATATATGAAAATAATCAGAAGTTTAAATCTGCATGGACCTCTATGTCTGTGGACAGAAGTACAAGTAAAGAAAGAATATGACTGCAACTGGAGTTTCCTTAGTATGCAGTATGATATACAGAACTGAAGTTTTCTTCTCTGACCAAACTGCAGCTTTATTCAGATCTGGTATTGCAAGCAAGCACTCTAAGGAAAAACAAACTCCAACTGCCTAATAATCCAAGGGCATTAATCCTAAAAATAAAAACATTTATTCTGAAAGTAGTGGGAAATACAATCTGCGATTTCAAACATCTGAAGAACTGTCATAAAAAGAGGTATTTCTACTTTTTGATGACAATGGATGGCGATGATGTCCAGAATCAAATGATGGATACTACATGAAAACAAATGTTTAACCTAACAAAAAGATGAACTTCTCCAACAAATGTGTCCAAAGACTCAAGACTATATATTTCAATAAACCCTACACTGCATGACTATTTAAGAAAAATCTCATTGGAGGAATTCAAGAATGCAATGTGAAAAAACTGTAGCTAGCCTCTGATTACACACACAACAGTGAGAATGTTCGAGGTCAGCACAGGTGGCACAATAGGCAGTGTCAGACTGGAAGGCAGGCTATGTGTCCATGTTAGCAGGGTGCCAGGGGGCCTTGAAAGCCATTGTTAAACACCATAGATCAGTAGTTAAGTACCTATGATCACATAAGATGATGTGAAGTGAAACAAACTCTAAGATACGGAAACAATTGGTTTATCATTGTTGTTATTTTTAACGTGCTAAATGAAATCATTCCTTTTTCCTTTTGCTTATCTTCCCTATGGTTTAGCCCCTCTTGTCACTGTTTTTGATTTTGATACCCTAGGTAATATATATATATTTGTCTGAATTAGGGAAGGGAAGGGGAACTTCAAAATGTTGAGACAAATGGTAAAACGTGAACCAATGCAACAGTAATAACTACAAGATATGTTGTAAACTAACTGTAAAATTGGAGGGAGGGGGAAATACAGGAGGAGGAAAGGTGGGAGAAAAATGAGGGATGAGATAGCAAGTTTGACAAGAAATGTACTCATTACCTTAGGTATGTAAATGTAACCCTACTGTACATCAATTTGACAATCAACATAAAATAAAGAAAGATGCCCTGAGCTCAAGAATTAATACTCATATGTAGATGGATACTTTCTCTCTCTCATACACATACACACACACACACACACACACACACACACACACACAGAGAGTCATATTTATTTTTAAATACCCAATAGATAGCTTGAGGCCATGTGGAATAGAAGCAGGAACCCAAGTGATCTCAACAAACAGTAAACCCGACACAGCAGCCTCTGTGAACTGTCCAAGCAGGACATTGAAAGCATCTGGAAACATGTTTGGTTGTAGAATTACGGATGCAACCGGCTCCTAGGTCAAAGCACAGGATGTTGTTACACATCCAACAGGACACATGGACAGCCACCTAAAGGGAGGAATTAGCCAGCGTCTTGACACCACTGTTTCTTTTAGACCCATCTGAGTGGGTCTCTGATTTTTGTAGCCCCAGGAGAGCTTAGCCAACACCCAAAGTATTTACTAGTAAACATGGCTGCAGTACCTGAACCCATCTTTATGAGCGCGGGTGATGGTCCTTAAAAATAATGGCCAGGAAAAGCTCACCTGCAGAAGGGATAAATTCTCACAGTTGATCTAACAACTGACAGGGGTCATTTAGCTTCAGGAAAACCACCTAATTGGTGTGTCAACAGCTTTCTACAAGGTATCATAATTCTCAGCAGAGAATTTACCAAATTACATAAGAAATAGAAAGAAAGACAAATATTAATTTCTCAAACAAAATGGGGGGCTGCTACTATAGAAGCTGCAAAGACTAAACCAACGGGGAATTATGAACTCAAATACCCATCATAATATAGGGTTAAATCCATTAATATTGGGCACCACTGATTATAGACTACATTTTTTATACACTTTTAGTTATTTTGAAGACTTTAATTAGTTTGATACCCAGTTAGTTCTTCCCAAGACCTTAACAGCCCATTTCTAGCTCTAAATAATAAGGCAGGCTTAGTCACAATGAACATTTCACTAGGTCTCTGGGATTTTGGTGCCAGTTCTGGTCTGGCCAATGATCCTGTTCTTTTGTGCTTAAGGCTAGCACTCTCACAAAGCTCCACTTTCTGCTGTATTGTTTTGTTTTCTTTTGGTGGTCAATTGGAGACAAGTATCTCAGTGACTTTCCTGCCCAGGCTAGCTTCCAATTGCAATCCTCACTTTTGAGTCTTCCAAATAGCTAGGCATGAACCACCAGCACATAGCAATTTAAAAATATTTTCCCTGAGCAGAGTAGCAGCAGAGCCCTAGTTAAACTCTCTCCAGCACTCCAGTTTTACCACTCCAGAAACTTTTACAACTAGAAAGACAGCCCAAGTAAGTTATAACAGTACAGGGATTCTGTCCAGGAAGGAAAATTGAATTTGCTGGCCTGAAAACACAGATTTGAGTTCTGGCCCGCATCCCTCTGCCAAGCCAGTGCCGGCGCTGGCACAGCGTCTCACAGTTCGTGGACCTAAACCACCCAGAAGTGACCAAGGTGAAATCCTCCAGATGATGGCAGACAGAAGTGGATCGCAGGCTGAGCATGGACAGGCTGATATTGCAGACAAAGCATGAGTACCCCACAAAAGATATGCTCACTCGTGCCCACAGAGAAGCATCGGTAGCCTTTCCCCCACTGCCAGTGCAGAGCACCATCTCTGACACTGGCATAGGGTCAGACCAGACTGGAAATAAACCCGGCTTGGGGAAAGCGAGGACAAAGGGGCCACCTTTGAAAAGAGCAAGAGGGACAGACCAATGAGGGCCAGCTCCACCCAGAAGAGCCACCCCTGCCCAGGTGGGAAGCTCATCCAGGCCACAGTTCACAACTCAGGTGAACTCAGCCAGAGGTGCCCGCCCTTCCCGCCAGAATTTCTAAATTAAAACGGAAAGTTGCGAGCAGCTACCAGCAGCAAGGAACAACCAGATGGGAGAACAAACAGTTCCCGAGACAGATAAATGGCCCCATCTCACAGGAAGCCTAATTCCCAGCCCAAAATGGAGCTGAATTCCATAGCCAGCTATGCTCAGGAGGCCATCCTGCCCATGAGGGAGGAACCACCCCTAGGCAAGCAACTCTCAGACAGGTAAACCAGGCCAGAACCAACCGCCCTGCTGAGGCCACAGCCTCTCCAAAGCCAGGTGATAAAGGCACCAGTCTCACAGCAGATGGGAGGAGCCAGGGCTCCCAAAACTGTTCACGTCCCCCATTTACAGAGGACACCCAAGTCCTATGTGAAAGCTGTGCGAACCACAGAGCCTCAGGATTTCACTAACAGAGGAGGGTCTGAGCTGATCCACCCACTGCAAACTGAAAGCAGGTCAAACCACACAAGCACCAAAATAGACTACAGACAATAGCAAGGAAACCAGAGACTGGAGAAAGCCCACCCAAACAAGGAAGACTCCATTTTTTAAAGATTTATTTTTGTTTTTTATTTAACAGATGTTGTTGGTTTTTTGTTTTCCAATCTATAGACAAATGGTAAAACGTGAACCAACGCAACAGTATTAACTACAAGATATGTGGTAAAATAAGTGGAAAATTGGGGGCGGGGGGGATATGGGAAGAGGGAAGCTGGGAGAAAAATGAGGGACAAGGT
Source organism: Perognathus longimembris pacificus (assembly GCF_023159225.1). Lineage (NCBI taxonomy): Eukaryota > Metazoa > Chordata > Mammalia > Rodentia > Heteromyidae > Perognathus > Perognathus longimembris. Next base: position 14,063 of record NW_025961528.1, read on the forward strand.
AGCAAGTTTGACAAGAAATGTAGTCATCACCTTAGGTATGTAAATGTAACCCCTTTGTACACCACATGTACAATAAACATAAAATAAAGAAAGATGCCCTGAGCTCAAGTACTAGTACTATATGTATATCAATACTCTCTCTCTCTCTCTTTCATACACAAATACACAAATACACACACACAGAGTCATATTTATTTTTAAATACCTAATAGATAGCTTCAGGTTGTGTGGAATAGAAGCAGGAACAGAGGTGATCTCCTCAGAAAACAGTAAACCCGGCAAGTTGCATCTGTGAACTGTCCAGCGGGACCTTCCTTCTCATCAACCCAGGGTTCACTTCCACAGCAAGATACTCTGCCTCCGTGAGTACACATGACATACCTCCATGTGCGCTGTCAAAGTCCACCCAGCCCACTATGCATCATTGGACATCTCTGCAGAAAGACGTGGGGATTGTGCATACTTGCGACTCCAGTGTGTTCATGATCACACACACATACTGCGTAGGAACACTAACAGGTGGATCTTGAGCCCAACTCTGCCAAATGGCATCAGAAGCATTCACAAGGTGGACGGAAGAGTATTTGTCTGCCCCTGTTGCATCCACCTCAGCAATAGAAGCCGAGAATTCTCCACCCCAGGAAGACCATACTGAATGCCTCCAACTATAGGGAGACCCAGAACCTGATTGTCCTAACCAACCGCTGCTTCCTTTACTCCTAAACAATCTCCATCTAAGGAGGACCCCCAAGCCCTTCCTGAAAGCTGTGCGAACCACAGAGCCCCAGGATTTCCCTAACAGGCGAGGAGGGTCAGAGCAGATCCACCCCCTGAAAACTGAAAGCAAGTCAACCAGCCAAGCAGCAAAATAGACTACAGACCATTGCAAGGAAACCAGAGACTGGAGAAAACTCACCCAAACAAGGAACACTCCATTTTTTAAAAACATTTTTTAAACTTTTTTTTTTCTATTTTTCATTTCTGAGACGTCGTTGGTATTTTGTTTTTTATTTTTTTTTGTTTTATCGGCTTTTTTTATTTCCTTTTTCGGGGGTTGGGTTGTTAATTGTTTTGTGTTTTGTGCATTTGTCTTCCAGTATTTTTCTTTGTTTCTCTTTTCACATTCTCTTACTCTTAAATTACTTTCCTATGATTAACAGCTTCACTCTTTTCTGCTAACTTTCCATTATTCATCATATTAATCTTGTTCTTTCTACCGATTCTATTCTTCTTCACATCTCCACGTCACTGAAATGAAACCAAAATCACCACCACCACCACCGCCACCATCACCACCACCCCCACATACATTTTACTCTATTCCCTTCACTACCTCTCACTTATCCTCCAGATTTACCTTCAGGACCTCCAGACTCCCATTGATCCCTGGTTATTGGATAGAGGATATCCCTGTTCAATCCAAGTGAATCAAAGTGGTTTATAGAGAAATCCAGCTCATAGTATTTTAACAGTAAATAATTAACTATTGAATACAGGATTGGTTGTTATTTTGAAATTGTATTTTTTAGGAACACCAAATCTAATTTTATATACAGTTATACAAACTATCTGTATATAATTGTGAACTTCTATGATTTACACAACAGTGCTTGGTAAGGTATGCTTTGGGTCTTAAACGGTGCTCACAGGTGCTCTTAGATAGGCATTCCCAATCCAAATGGGCAGAAGAAACAGAAGATGGCAAACAATGGAGTCATATCTCCCACTCAAAACAAGCAGGAAGCAGAGCAGTCAATCAAAGACATAGAAGAGAACCCTCAAAACGCTCTACAAAGTCTACTGATAAACATGTTAAATGAAAAGTTTGAATCCATCCATACATCAATCCGTCCATAAAGCAATAGATGATTTCATGGCCTCAACAAAGAGAAAGATAAATGAACTTCAAGAGTCATATGAAAAGATAACTACCCAGCTAAAAGGTTTGAGAGACAGCACTCAAAACCAAATTAATAATGAAAAGATGTCCATGCAGGACCTAAGAGATACTTCTAGCAAGGACATGGAAATCATCAGGAAAGACCAGTCTGAAGGAAAAGAGATTCAAAATCAAGTAACTAGCCTACAGTCTCAAGTAGGTGAAGCAGAGGATCAAATCTCAGGAGCTGAAGATTCCCTAGAATCTATGGAGAAATGTCACACAAAAATACAAAACCAATCCAATCGATAAAACAGATCACTCCAGGGGCTCCAAGACACCAGCATGAAGCACTATTTAAGGCGAATAGGAATTGAGAAAAACCAGGAGAAAGAAGTTAATGGAATATGCAACCTATTTAACAGAATATTAGCCAAGAACTTCCCAACTATCCAGGAAGGTAGGCCGATACAGATACAAGAAGCATTTAGAACCCCAAAGCGACCAGATCAGAATAGGACATCCCACTGACACATTGTGATCATAACAGGATCAGTAGAGTCCAATGAAAGAATCCTTAAAGATGTTATGGAGAAGAAAGTAATCACAAATAAAGGAAAAGCAAGCAGAATTACCCCAGACTTCTCAGCAGAGACCATGAAAAGCAAGGAGATCCTGGAATGAGGTATGTCAAACCCTAAATAGTAATAAATATCAACCAAGAATGCTGTACCCAGCTAAACTCTCATTCATAGCTGAAGGTCAAATAAAAGTCTTCCAAAGTAAGGAAAAACTGAAACAATGTATCTCCACCAAACCAGCTTTACAGAAATCCTCAAAGATGTACTATACAGGGAAAATAATCAAGATCCCAATACAGACATAGAAATGAACCCTAAATAGAAAACCAGAATATTAGATCAAGAAGTGGGAACACACAGCTTTTAACAAGATAGCTACAATGAACGGACAAACGATCATCTCTCAAACCTAACTCTCAACATGGACTTAATTCTTCATTCAAACGACATAGGCCCATTACTTGGATCAAAAATCAAGATCCGTCTTTCTGCTGCCTTCAAGAGACACATCTATCTAGCAAAAGCAAACTTCTTCTAAAGGTAAAGGCTGGAATAAAATCTACCAATAAATGGCCCCCAAATGCAGGCTGGAGTGGAATTCTAGCATCAGATAAAATCGACTTCAAATTAAAAATGGTAAGAAGAGACAAAGAAGGTTACTACATACTAATAAAGGGATCTCTCCTACAGGAGGATATAACCATCTTAAATATCCACACACCAAATACAGGAGAACCCAACTTCATCAAACCAACACTACTGACTCTAAAATCACTCATAGTCCCAAACACATTGATTGTTGGAGACTTTGACACTCCACTGTCACCTCTGGACAGACCAACAGGCCAAAAACTGACCAAAGAATCCACAGAACTAATCAACTGCATAGACCAACTAGACTTAACCAACATCTACAGAATATTCCATCAGGCAATACCAGAATACACATTCTTTTCAGCAGCCCATGAAACATTCTCCAAAATATATCACACCTTAGGGCACAAAGAAAATCTGTACAAATTCAGAAGTATCAAAATCATTCCCTGCCTTCCCTCAGACCACAATGGATTAAAATTAAAGCTCAACTCAAACAACCACCACACAAAATGATACAATCCATGGAGACTAAGCAACACACTGCTGAACCATCAGTGGGTCATTGAAGAAATTAGACCAGTAAATCAAATGTTTATGGCATTCAACCAAGGTGAGTGCACAAAGTACCATCTCCTTTGGGACACAGCAAAGGAAGTACTCAGACCAAAATTTATATCTGAGTGCCTACACCAACAATCTGGATAAACAGCAACTCAACAACTTACGGAATCATCTTAATCTTCTCAAAAGAGAACAAGAAGCCACACCCCAAGTCAATAGATGGAAGCAAATAATTAAAATCAAATCAGAATTAAATATACTAGAGGGAGAAAAAAAACATCGCAACAATCAACAAAACAAAGACTTGGTTCTTTGAGAATATTAACAAGATAGACAAATCCCTAGCAAACCTGACCAAAAAACGATGGCAGCACACCCACATAAACAAGATCCGAGATAAAACTGGTAACATCTCCACAGAAACAATCAAAATTCAGAACACAATAAGGGACTATTTTGCAAACCTTTGTGCCAACAAATTCGAGAACCTGGAAGAAATGGATAATTTTCTAGAAAAAACCAATACCTTCAAACTCAACCATGAAGATTTAAACCTTCTAAACAGACTCATACCCAACCTTGAAATAGAAACAGCAATAAGTGATTTCCCATCAGAGAAAAGCCCATGTCCAGATGGATTCACAGCAGAATTCTACAAGGCCTTCAAAACAGAAGTCACACCAATATTTCTCAAAATCTTCAATGAAATTGAAAGAGAACGTTCACTACCAGACTTATTCTATGAAGCCAGTATAGCCCTCATCCCAAAACCAGGCAGGGACTCATCAACGAAACAGAACTATAGAACGATTTCCCTGATGAACATAGATGCAAAAATTCTCAACAAAATTCTGTCCAATCGACTTTGACAGGTCATCAAAAATATCATACACCATGTTCAAACTGGATCCATCCCAGGGATGCAAATTTGGTTCAACATACGCAAGTCAATTAATGTAATCCACCACATCAACCAGAGCAAGGTAAAGAACCACATGGTTATATCTCTGGATGCAGAAAAGGCATTCGATAAATTCCAGTACCCATTTATGATAAAAATCCTGGAGAAATTGGGATTCCAAGGAACATTCCTGAATATAATAAAGGCAGTTTATGACAAACCCACAGCAAGCATAATTCTAAATGATGTAAAGCTAAAGCCATTCCTTTGAAAATCAGGAGCAAGATTGGGATGTCTGCTCTCTCCCCTCCTCTTTAACATTCCTAGCCAGAGCAATTAGGCAAGAAGAAAACAAAAAGGGGATCCAAATAGGAAAAGATGAAGTTAAGCTTTCTCTCTTTGCAGATTACATGACCCTATACCTAAGGAACACCATAGACTCTACTCCCAGCTACTAGAGCAGATCCAAAAATTTGGCAAAGTTGCAGGATATAAAATGAACCCTCGAAAATCAACAGCCTTTCTATATGCTAATAACACGGAGACAGAGGCTGAAATCAGGAAGCAACTCCCTTTGCAATAGTCTCAAAAACATAAAATACCTAGAAATAACCTTAACCAAAGAAGTGAAAGACCTCTATGATTAGAACTTTAAAAGCATAAAAAACAAAATTAAGGCTAATTAGTACAGGTTTAGGCAAGTCATAGCAGAGCATCACAAGGCCCAATAGCTATACCCTTATGAACATATAAGATGATGATAAGTGAAATGAACTCCATGTTATGGAAACAGTTGTAACTACTTTCAACGTCCTATGTGTATCTGTAGCTTCTATTATTGATGATGTTCTTGTATCACTTTCCTGTGTTTGTACCTACACTATCTCTGTAATCTTATCTGCGTATATTGGAAACCATTTATACTGGTATTGGAAATAGGGAATTGAAAGGGAATACCAAATTTGAGAGACACAGGGTAAAAAAAAACAAACAACTTCAAAAGCAATACTTGCAAATCTGTTTGGTGTAAGTGAACTGAACATCTCCTTGGGGGGGGGGGAAGGAAAGGGGGAGGAGGGAGGGGGGTGTGAGGGACAAGGTAACAAACTGTACAAGAAATGTATCCAGTGCCTAAAATATGAAACTGTAACCTTTCTGTACATCACTTTGATAATAAAAATTTGAAAAAAAAAAAAAGAACTAAGGAAATGGAAAAACCTCCCATGCTCCTGGATTGGGAAGATTAATATAGTCAAAATGGCAATATTGCCAAAAGCTATCTACAAATTCCATGCAATACCCACTAATATCCCAACACCATTTTTTAATGAAATTGAGGAAGCAATCCAGAAATTTATATGGAAAAATAAATGACCCCGACTAGCAAAAACAATCCTACGCAGAAAGAACAATGCCGGAGGAATTACAATACCAAACTTCAAGCTGTATTATAAAGCTATAGCTGTAAAAACAGCTTGGAATTGGCAATGGAACAGGCCTGAAGGCCAATGGAACAGAATTGAAGATCCAGCAGTGAACACACAGAACTATGCCCCCTTAATCTTTGATAGAGGAGCTAAAAAAATACGATGGAAGAAAGATAGCCTCTTTAACAAATGGTGATGGCAAAACTAGTTCAACACCCACAACAAAGCAAAACTAGATCCTTATATATCATCCTGCACCAAAATCAATTCCACATGAATCAAAGATCTTGAAATTATAACACATACCTTGGAAGCACTAAAAGAAGTAGGAGAAACACTTGGGCTCCTTGGCACAGGACAGACCTTCCTTAACAAAGAGCCATAAATGCTACAAATCAAAAAAAGGTCGAGCAAATGGGATTGCATCAAATTGCTGAGCTTCTGCAGGGCAAAGGACATAGCTCACAAGATGAATGGAAAGCCTACAGATTGGGAAAAGATCTTTATCAGCCATACCATGAACAAAGACCTCATATCTAAAATATATGCAGAACTACAAAAAATTAAATTCCTCCAAAACAAAACCGCAAAGAACCAACAGCCCCCTCAACAAGTGGGCTAAAAACTTACAAAGAGACTTCTCTGATGAGGAAATGAGAATGGCCAAGAGACATATGAAAAGTGCTCTACATCTCTGGCCATAAAAGAAATGCAAATCAAAACAACATTGAGATTCCATCTCACCCCAGTAAGAATGACCTACATCAAGAAAACTAACAATAATAAATGTTGGAGGGGATGCGGACAAAAAGGAACCCTACTTCATCGTTGGTGGGAATGTAAACTTGTTCAGCCACTCTGGCAAGTTGTATGGAGATTTCTCAGAAGGTAAACATAGAGTTCCCTTATGATCCAGCAGCTCCACATTTGGCATCTACCCAAAGACCTTAGAGAAGAACACACAAAAGCCACCAGCACAACAATATTCATCACAGCACAATTTGGCATAGCTAAAATATGGATCCCTCCCAGTAACGCTCAGTAGATGAATGGATCAGGAAAATGTGGCACATATACACAATGGAATTTTATACCTCTATCCCAAAGAATGACATTGCCGCATTTGTAAGGAAATGAAAGGACTAGGAAAAAATTATCCTAAGTAAAGTGAGCCAGACCCAAAGAGACATGGATCCTATGCTCTCCCTCATAGGGAATAGTTAGCTCAGGTTTAGGCTTCTCACAGCAGAGGATCACAATAGCCCAATAGCAATACTCTTATGAACACATAAGATAAGGCTAAATGAAACAACCTCCATTTTATGAAATCAACTGTTATATCACTGCTGTAATTACTTTCAACATGCCATGTGTAACTGTAGCTTCTAATGTTGATGATGCTCTTGTATCCCTTTCCTGCAGTTGTACCTGCACTATCAGTTTATCTTATTTGAGTACTTTGGAAACTGTATATACTGGTATTCGAATTAGAAAAGTGAAAGGGAATACCAAAACCGAGAGACACAGGATAAAAAGACAAACGACTACAAAGGCAATGCTTTCAAAACTGTTTGGTGTAAGCCAAGTGAACAACTCTTGGTGAGAGAGGGGCCGGGGAGGGGAGGGTAAATGAGGGAGGAGGTAACAAACATTATAAGAAATGTATCCAATGCCTAACATATGCAACTGTAACCTCTCTGTACATCACTTTGACAATAAATAAGAAAAAAAATGTTTTTCCTATGAGGAAAACCATACAGTCTATGTTTCTTTAGGTCTGGCTCACTTCACTTAGTAAATTTTTTTGGAATGATTAGTACATGTTTAGGCTAGTCAAAGCCGAAGTCATAATAGCCCAATAGCTATGCCCTTATTGACACTTAAGATGATGCTAAGTGAAATGAGCTCCATGTTATGGAAACAAGTGGTATATCATTATTGTAATTATTTTCAACATGCGATATGAATCCATACCCTTTTTATTTTCTCTCCTATTCCCTTCCTGTGGTTTTACCGCCACTATCACTGTATCTCATCTGAGTACCCTGGATACTGTATATACGTGTATTAGAGCTAGGGAAGAGAAAGTGAATATCAAAATCAATAGACAAAGGATAAAAAGACAAACAACTCCAAACACAATACTCACAAAACCATTTGGTGTAAACGAACTGTACAACTCGTGGGTGGAAGGGGAAGCAGGAGGGAAGAGGTAGGCATGTGGAGGGGAGGAGGAGCTAACATATTTGTCACGAAATGTACTCACTGCATTATATATGAAACTGTAACCCCTCTGTACTTCACTTTGACAATAAAGGAGAAAAAAGACAATAAATATTTTTTAATGATTCTGAAACACCTAACATTTCTGAGAGTTATAACATATAATGCTTAAGATTCTCATGTTAAAAACTAACATTTAGAATCAACACTCTCTTTCTCTGGCAATAGGAAAACTACCAACACATACACTGTTTGTGAATAAAGGTAAACATTTCCCTCAAAGAACTGCTAATCACCATACATTTCCTTTCTTCCTTCCTGTTTTTTACTTCAGCCATTCTCTGGCCATAATCTGATTGAAACCAGCCAAAAGGTACAGACACTGCGGCAGGTAGGGACAGATAGCATGAACACACCAAGGTGGCTGAGGCCTGATCTATTTTGGATACTATAACCTCAACATTAGGCACAGGTAGTGAGAGAGGAAGAGAGAGATCAGGAAAAGTAGAAGCCAAATGGTTGCTAGGTATAAAAATCTAGAGAAGTGTGGACTCAAGACAGTTGTCAGAAGCTGCAACACAAAAATGAAGAAGATGGAAATTAGATGGGATGTTCAAGGAACTAACCAAACGAGAACATAAAACAAACTAAGTCAAAGCTACGACAGCGAAAAGAGTAGCGCAAAATTCAGGAGGTGGCAAACATGGCCTGCGTTTATTAAAAAAAAAAAGCTTCTCCACAAGCACAAACATCTCTCCAGCCTTCCTTCTCTCTCTACACATAGAATAAGCATTCCCTCCTCTGCAGCTTTTGCTAGCAAGAGACATGTGATCTTTTTGTTAGATTATGAAACAAATACCAGTGATGAGCCAAAAACTTAAATATAATAAAACAGTTGGGACAACACTGTGTTCACTCTGTGAGAAATATCCAACAGGAATGTGCAGTGTTTTTATTCAACAATATTTCTTTATTCGAATCACAAAGATTATGATTAAAGCATGTCTTTAACCCTCTCATATCTTGCTATCCTATTTATTCTTGTGTTAGACATTTACAATGACCACTCTTAGGAATCTAGAAAGTTCTGAGGAAGTACTGGGGGAGGAGGGTGGTGCTTATCATTACTTCCCAAAGCATAAGGGTGAAAAACAGCAGCTCATCAAGTGGGGGCAAGGGGAGAGTGGGAGACAAATGAAGGGGAAGGGGGGAAATGTAGTCAAGAATTCGTTGTACATACTACAAAAGTAAGAAAACGGAAGGGCTGGGCAGAGGAAGGAGGGGCAAGAATGTTGAAAGGGGTGAGGTGGGTTAAGATGGGCCATATTCATAAACTGCTTTGTCAAATGGCATCTCCTTTGCACAAATACTTAAAGATAGTTTTTGTAAGAACTCAGAAGCTCTTCCCTTCACAGTTGTAGGACAAATTATTAGTTCCTACGCACAGGGACTAGAGTCTTTCAGGTCATTTGTGTTTTGGTGGGGTTTTGGTTTTTGAGCCAGCACTGAAAATTGAACTCAGAGACTGGGCTATGTCCCTTAGCTTTGTCACTCCATGCTGGCATGCTACCCCATGAGAAATAGTGCCATTTCTGGTACTTTGGTGGTTCATGGAGGATGGATGTCATGGACTTCCCTGCCCAGGGCGGGTTTCAAAGCACAATCCTCCAATCTCATGAGGATCTGGGATTACAGGCCTGAGCCACAGGCTCCAGTTTCTAATGAGCTTTGTTCATCAAAAAAGTGGTAGTATAATTTTAAGGTTCACAGACATTAGTGCTGTATCTTTGGATCCTATGATATAAAGCCCCAAAGACCTGTCCTTTAAATAACTAATGAAATATAAATAAACAATTGTCTTATAATTAAATCATTATAAGATAGGAAAATAGAGACAAAATAATCATTACTAATATAAACATAAAAATGAAAAAAAGCTTACCAAAGAGTTGATTCCTATATAGTTTGACTATAGGGAAAGTAAGCTGGAAGCCAGTGGCTGTAGTCAGTAATCCTAGCTATTCAGGAGGCTGAGATCTGAGGATCAAGGTTCTAAGCCAGCCTGGGCAGGAAAAATCTGTGAGACTCTTCTCTTCAATTAACCACCAAAAAGCTGGAAGTGGAGCTACTGCTCAAGTGACAGAGTGCTAGCCTTAAGTAAAAAAAGCCCACGGACTGTGTCCAAGCCTGAGTTCAAACCCCGGGAACAGCAAAAATATAGGTAGGTAGGTAGGTAGGTAGGTAGGTAGGTAGATAGATAGATACATAGATACATAGATAGATACATAGATAGAGTTTGTGTTGCAATGGAAAACCATGTACTCTACATCACTCTCTTCCTAATTCATTCCACTACTATGTAACAGGATAAATAGCAGAGAATAGCAAAGGAAAATAAATATTTGTTAATTGGTGATGTCTTTCTTGCTATAGTCATATAGTTTCTTTCGAAGTGCAATTGGCTTCTCTTTCTCACTTGGAAAAGTCCACTTTGACTCTATTTACATATTCCATTTCAATTTCTTCTGAACTAAACAAACAAAAAAACCAATGGTTCAGTCTTAAAATTCTTCTTTGAACCATTATGGAATTGTAATAGTTACTTCTTCGGTAATTAAAGTAACACATATCACTTGGCCTCTGTATACTTCCATGCCATCATGAAATACCTAGAAATAACCTTAACCAACGAAGTGAAAGACCTCTATGATTAGAACTTTAAAAGCATAAAAAACAAAATTAAGGCTAATTAGTACAGATTTAGGCAAGTCATAGCAGAGCATCACAAGGCCCAATAGCTATACCCTTATAAACACATAAGATGGGGCTGGGGATATAGCCTAGTGGCAAGAGTGCCTGCCTCGGATACACGAGGCCCTAGGTTCAATTCCCCAGCACCACATATACAGAAAACGGCCAGAAGCGGCGCTGTGGCTCAAGTGGCAGAGTGCTAGCCTTGAGCGGGAAGAAGCCAGGGACCGTGCTCAGGACCTGAGTCCAAGCCCCAGGACTGGCAAAAAAAAAAAAAAAAAAAACCAAAAAACACATAAGATGATGCTAAGTGAAATGAACTCCATGTTATGGAAACAGTTGTAACTACTTTCAACGTCCTATGTGTCTGTAGCTTCTATTATTGATGATGTTCTTGTATCACCTTCCTGTGGTTGTACCTACACTATCTCTGTAATCTTATCTGCGTATATTGGAAACCGTGTATACTGGTATTGGAAATAGGAAATTGAAAGGGAATACCAAATTTGAGAGACACAGGGTAAAAAAAGACAAACAACTACGAGAGCAATACCTGCAAAACTGTTTGGTGTAAGTGAACTGAACATCTCCGAGGGCGGGGGAAGGGAAAGGGGGAGGAAGGAGGGGGGTATGAGGGACAAGGTAAGAAACTGTACAAGAAATGTATCCATTGCCTAAAGTATGAAACTTTAACCTTTCTGTACATCAGTTTAATAATAAAAATTTGAAAAAAAAAAAGAACTAAGGAAATGGAAAAACCGCCCATGCTCCTGGATTGGGGAGATTAATATAGTCAAAATGGCAATATTGCCAAAAGCTATCTACAAATTCCATGCAATACCCACTAATATCCCAACACCATTTTTTAATGAAATTGAGGAAGCAATCCAGAAATTTATATGGAAAAATAAATGACCCCCGACTAGCAAAAACAATCCTAAGCAGAAGGAACAGTGCCGGAGGAATTACAATACTAAACTTCAAGCTGTATTATAAAGCTATAGCTATAAAAACAGCTTGGTATTGGCAATGGAACAGGCCTGAAGACCAATGGAACAGAATTGAAGATCCAGCAGTGAACACACAGAACTATGCCCACTTAATCTTTGATAGAGGAGCTAAAAAATACGATGGAAGAAAGATAGCCCCTTTAAAAATGGTGATGGCAAAACTGGTTCATCACCCACAACAAAGCAAAACTAGATCCTTATATATCATCCTGAACCAAAATCAATTCCACATGGATCAAAGATCTTGAAATTATAACAGATACCTTGAAAGCACTAAAAGAAGTAGGAGAAACACTTGGGCTCCTTGGCACAGGACAGACCTTCCTTAACAAAGAGCCATAAATGCTACAAATCAAAGAAAGGATGAGCAAATGGGACTGCATCAAACTGCTGAGCTTCTGCAGGGCAAAGGACATAGCTCACAAGATGAATGGAAAGCCTACAGATTGGGAAAAGATCTTTATCAGCCATACAATGAACAAAGACCTCATATCTAAAATATATGCAGAACTACAAAAAATTAAATTCCTCCAAAACAAAACCGCAAAGAACCAACAGCCCCCTCAACAAGTGGGCTAAAGACTTACAAAGAGATTTCTCTGATGAGGAAGTGAGAATAGCTCCAGTTTCTAATGAGCTTTGTTCATCAAAAAAGTGGTAGTATAATTTTAAGGTTCACAGACATTAGTGCTACCTTTGGATCCTATGATATAAAGCCCCAAAGACCCGTCCTTTAAATAACTAATCAAATAAAAAATAAACAATTGTCTTCTAATTAAATAATCATAAGATAGCAAAATAGAGACAAAATAATCATTAGTAATATAAACATAAAAATGGAAAAAAGCTTACCAAAGAGTTGATTCCTATATAGTTTAAGACTGTAGGGAAATTAAGCTGGAAGCCAGTGGCTGTAGCCAGTAATCCTAGCTATTCAGGAGGCTGAGATCTGAGGATCGAGGTTCTAACCCAGCCTGGACAGGAAAACTCTGTGAGACTCTTCTCTTCAATTAACCACCAAAAAGCTGGAAGTGGAGCTATTGCTCAAGTGACAGACTGCTAGCCTTAAGCAAAAAAAGCTCAGGGACTGTGTCCAAGCCTGAGTTCAAACCCCGGTAACAGCAAAAATATAGGTAGGTAGGTAGGTAGATAGATAGATAGATAGATAGATAGATAGATAGATAGATAGATAGATAGATAGATAGATAGATAGACAGATACAGTTTGTGTTGCAATGGAAAACTATACACTCTACATCACTCTCTTCCTACTTCATTCCACTACTATGTAACAGGATAAATAGCAGAGAATAGCAAAGGAAAATAAATATTTGTTAATTGGCGATGTCTTTCTGGCTATAGTCATATAGTTTCTTTCGAAGTGCAATTGACTTCTCTTTCTCACTTGGAAAAGTCCACTTTGACTCTATTTACATATTCCATTTCAATTACTTCTGAACTAAACAAACAAAAAAACCAATGTTTCAGTCTTAAAATTCTTCTTTGAACCATTATGGAATCGTTATAGATACTTCTTCGGTAATTAAAGTAACACATATCACTTGGCCTCTGTATACTTCCATGCCATCATGACTGGTAATGATTTCACTTAAGAAAATGATCCCTTAATAGAAACAACATGTCACTTTATGGGACGTGGGAGGAGTTTTGCTATGGGTCATGAACATCCCTCTGCTCCACAATAGATTGAATACTAAGTGCAGGCCCTGGAAAGGCAGGGCCCTGCCACCTGAGTCCCATATGCGTAAGTTCCATGCTGAGGGAAAGTCAGGTCAAACAACACCATTGCAATGGAAGGAAACCAGAGTTTAGATTCCTGCTACAGAATTGCAAAGCAGAGTACAGGAGAGGGGCCTGACTAGAATGAGGGTTGGGAGAGTGCACCTTCTAGTTTGTTCTTCTATATATGGATGGCCACAACATGAAGCCCACTGAGGTAATGTGTGCTCCATGAAAGCCTGGTGGAGTCGCATTTCTACATCTACTCTTAAGTTTCCTGTATTTATTCTTGTTTCAACCATTCTTAATCTTCTCATCATATCCCATAAATGTGAAAGCAGTGTGAAGCTTTAAAATGCTAGTTGCACATGATTACAATTAAACAATGTGGAGACTCCTAAGAAATGGGAAATGATGAGGAAGGGATACATGATGCGTGTAGTAATTCTTTGTGACTGATTATACAATTCTTTTTTCTGGGATTTCTGCTTCAAGACTGATGGTAGAAGCAAAGGTTTTCCTGCTTTAAAAAAAAGGTGTAAAAGAATAAAATGTCCTAGACTTCTTAATCCAAAGATACCTTGTGTTCCAAAAATTAGACATTTTCATATTCATAAAATGGTAACATAAATTTTATTACCACACCAGCACTTCATTTATTCCTAGCCTGATTTCCAGACTTATCTCAATATTCAAGAAAATAACTCAAAATTAGCTGAAATTTAGGGCATTGAATAAAGTTGCACAGAAGAAAAGCATATATAAGAACATAAAAAGCTATGGTTTCTTCACTGATGTAATTTCACAATGTTAGAGTTTTTCTTTTATTAAAAACTACCAGATGCAAAGACATGACTGGAAAGTTCAGGCACACGGGTCCGCCTTCCTGCCTCAGGTCCTGGGCAACTACCAGACAGTCTGCAGGGTTAGGAGATAAAGTCACAGATACAGTGTGTTTGGCTAAATATTTTTAATAGATTATAATACCTCTGTTTGGCTCAAATAAATTATCCAGCCTTATTTGGTCCACTTTCCCATTTCATGGTTGGCTGATCATTGACTTCTCTCAGAAAGCAAAGCAATGAAGAAAAGGGGAAAAAAGAAGAAAGATGAAAAAAGGAGGAGGAAGGAAGGAAGGGGGCCTGAGGAGGAGGACAAAGGACAGAGGAGAAAAAGTCAGGAAGTCAGGTACTGGTGGCCTATGCCTACAATCCTAGCTACTCAGAAATGAGATCTGAGGATCACAGTTCAAAGCAAGCCTGGGCAGGAAAAGTCCACAAGACACTTAGCTCCAACCACCAGATAGTTCAGAGTAGAGCTGAGTGCCACCCTTGAGCAAAAGAAACTCAGTGCCCAAGCCCTGAGTTCAAGCCCCAGGTCTGTCAAAACAAAAAGTCATTTTTATGTTCCAGACTTCCTTGAAGCCCATAGTTTGAAACGATATATGGAAGGGAAAACAATCACTCACCAAAGCTCAATAGCTTGTAGAGCTGCTGTGTCATTCTATTGCATGTCCTACCAGACACGTATAAAATGTGCTTTGCTTGGCCAAAGAGCTATCCACAACTCCCTGCTCAAACACATGATGACAGTGGACATTCATTTCAATGGGAACAAGACAGTCTTTCAATTTTCCTTGTGTTGTACTTGTTACAATGTGGCCAGATTTACACTCTCTCTGTGAAATGCATTGGATTTCTCAGTCAATATTGGCTACAATATTAGTAATTTCTCAAGATCTTGCCTATCATTTAAATGCAGACACAAAACTCACAGTCTCCTCATGGTGTCCATTTCAGTTTCAACATAGAACCATCATCATTTTACCAAAGACCAACTTTCTTACAGCATAGTTTCTATAAATAATGCACAAATAAATACTCTGCATATGCAAATTCAACCAATTACAGATTGTACATCTTTAAGGGAAAAGCAGTGCATCTGTACTAAAACACATTCACACTGTTTGCTTGTCATAATGCCCTATAATATGGTATAAAATCTAGTTACACATTATTTCAATTATATTACTTACTGTAAGCAATCTAGAGAAGACAAAGTATATGAAGGATGTTTGTAGTTTATATGCAAATATTATACTGTTTTATATCAAAAGAACTTCATTAGCCACATGGGTTGTAGAGCCAACCCACTTCAGATACTAAGGGACATTGTAATTTGGGGGAAAGTTATGTTGCAGATACTATTTGGCCAGCTAAACATTAACTGCTCAACAAATCTCTAGTGTTAACAATAACTATATTAAAAAGTTAATAGCAGCAGCAACTTGTTGACAAGACTCTATGTGTGTATGTGTGAAGAATAAAAGCTCAAAGGAGCAAGGTGCCAGTGGCTCATGTCTGTAATCCTCAAGAGAATGATTTCTGAGAATCAAGGTTCAAAGAAAGCATGCACCAGAAAGTCTCTTATCTACAATTAATCACTAAAAAATCAGGAAACAGAGCTGTGGTTCAAGTGGTAGACCACTATCCTTGAGTGCAAAGGCTAGCACTCAGGACCTGAGTACAAGCCCTGGTGCTGGCACCAAAAAGTAAAAAAGCACAAAGAAAAATGAAAAAATGCACAGAAACATGTCAAAAACTGAGATGACTTAAAGGCTTAAAAAAATCTCAGACTTTAAGGCAGACGGATGTGGTGAGAGATGTTGATGTTTGTGATGTATGATATCACAGTGGGTTACATTGTGCATTTCCCCAACTTCCTAGTGCTAACAGATTAAGGAATAGGTTCCTCACTTTCAGTGAAGAACACTGAGCTCTTTGGGAAGAAAAGGGAGAAGGAAGAGGAGGAAAAGAGGTGAGAAAAGTGGAAGAAGAGGCGAGAGGAACCGATAACAAAGAAGTCTATCTAGACATATATTCTGACTCCCAGTTATACCATAATGTACAAGCTAGAGCTTGCTACAATTTACTCAATTAGAGTAAATATGATCATTGTATTTTAAAACGTGTGAATATATTTTAAATACAAGAATTAAAGTTTCATGTCCATAATGAAGAAGAGAAGGCCTATAAATTGAAATTATAATTTTCTTTTTTACATTCTAGGTGTCAAAGCCTATAAGTATGCCCTTATAACAAAAACTGCATGAATCTAGTGATCAATGTAAGGAACACATTATGTAGGGAAATGAATACATTTCAACTACCATTCATGAAGAGAATAAGGCCTTCAACTGAAGAGGCAGTGACATCTCTGGATGCAATGACATCAGAAGTGTCATCGCAATTCCAAATTATACTGTACTCATAGAAATTCCAAATTTTGAGGGGAAGAAGTTCCACAGAAAGTTGAATGACAGTATTAATTCCACTTATTCTAGCTGTTGTAATACTAGCCCAAAGTTCATGGCTGTGGCTCTATCTACTATACACAAGTGCAACATTGACTGCATTTCAGGTATCTTAGAGCTGATGGGTTGGAGAAACTATTTGCTTTCTCTACTGATTTTGTCCATCACCAAAGAAGACAAGGGATAGCTCGCAATTCAATTGGGAAGAAACTGGTGGAGCACTGAACTCCTATTTAGCTCAGTT
Organism: Perognathus longimembris pacificus; assembly: GCF_023159225.1. Classification (NCBI taxonomy): domain Eukaryota; kingdom Metazoa; phylum Chordata; class Mammalia; order Rodentia; family Heteromyidae; genus Perognathus; species Perognathus longimembris. The sequence goes on from NW_025961528.1 coordinate 31,289, forward strand.
CCTCCTATCTCCACGTAAGAATCACCATTGTTAACACAAATTGGGGAGGGATGGGGGCATTGTGAAATTCCATGGCACTTTAAACCACCCCACCAATCTTCACCCATCTTGGCAAGCCAGGTTAGGTAGCAATGCATCTAGGTGTAGCCAGTCATATCCTGGGTTTCTGGTTTCAGCCTGCAGCTCAGAGTCATCCATACACAGTTTTCACATTCTCCACTTCCACCAAACCACCCCAGAAAGTCTCTAACGTGGTAAGGAGGGCACCCAGTTTTTCATGATAGGTCTTGGATGGCTTCCATTTGGGTCATGTCACAGAGTTGATTTTACACCCTTACAAAGCAATCAGAAGCAGAGCAGACTGTGGCCTTGAAAGAATTCTTGCTCCTACACATCGAATAAGCCACAGTGAATTGAAACTCCATGTAGTATTGGTATCCTTTTACATAATTACCGAGGGAATTACTACAGTGAGAAAGGGAAAGGAAGCCGGACATCGTGGCACACTTCTGTTTCCCAGATACTGGGGAACAGAGGTAGGGAGGATCACAGTCTTGAGTCCACCTGATCAAATGAAAAGCAGGGGAGGGAGGGGAGGAGGAGTTAAAGGGGAAGAAGGGTGAAAAAGGGCAGAGGAAAAGGGAGAAAGGTGGAAGAGATAGAGGAAGGGGAGGGCTGGCCAGCCCAAAAGACTATCCAAAGATAACTCAAAAGCCAAAAAAAAAAAAAAAAAAGAACTGGAGGAGTGGTTTAAATGAAGCAAGGAAAAGGCCTCAAGTTCCAAGCCAAGCATCACAGAGCAAGAATTGGAAGAATTAGCTTCTTCATTTGTAAACAAGGCAGACAAAAGAGAAGAAACAAGAACACTCCTTCAAAAGGCAACTTGTCCTTGTCCACTCTCAGCAGAAAAGTCACTGAGCATGTCATGTCCAGCCTTTTGGATTCAGTAGGCCTGAGAAAGACTTACTGGGGATATTCGTGGGGGCACCCTCATCACTGTGCCCTGTTCTGTGTCACAGGAAGTGGAGAATATCTGCCATTTTCATTTCCATAACATTCACCATCTCAAGTTGCTTATTCAAGTTGCTTAAGGTAAAACTGTTTCTGTTCTCTGTATCATTGAAAATGTATACAGCAAGACATGGAGTTTTATATGCTCAAGTCAACTGGATTAGCCAAGGAACACAAAGGCTCTGACACCAGGGGGAAGAGTGCTCTATCTCAAAGCAAGCATGAACATTTACCTCCATCACCATACTGGGGCGTCCTCAATCCATCACCAGGATCTGTACTGCTCCCACTTGGGAATGAGGGGTACTTGCGCTTGTTGGTATTTACTCCCAGTTTGTAAATATTCATTTCATAAGTATAGAGGATACCTTAAGAAGTATCTACTTTCTGTGTATGCTCATACTAGGGCTTGAACTCAGGGCCTGGGCATTGCCCCTTAACTTTTTCGCTCAAGGCTTGCTTTCTATCACTTGAGCCACAGCTCTACTTTGGCTTTTTGGTCATTATGAAGGTGAGAGACTCATCGAAGTTCCTGCCTAGGCTGGCTTTGAATCCCAACCTTCAGATTGCAATCTCCTAAGAAGCTAGAATTATAACTGTGAGCCACCACCAGATGGCTTCTAGTCTCACTTTTTACCTGTAGCTGTTAAACACTCCACACAAGAAGTTCTCAACTTTATTCTCACTATTCATAGAATAGAGTAGACTACCATCATATAGAACAGGCTGTCCATTCTATATTAAAAATCATGTTTAGAAAGTGGCTCAGGTAGTAGAGCTGAAGAGCTCAGGGACAGAGCCCAGGCCCAAAATTCAAGCCCCATGACCAAGAAAAAAAATATCATGTTTCTTTCATATGAAATATCAGCAGATCAGCTACCAGTGTACCTTTATCTACCTATCCATCAATTCTTAGAAATTCAAAAGGCAACCAACAAACTTTGTATCCATTCCTACAGATTTTCTCAGGAGCCATATTTTCTTCTATTATGAATTTCTGAAACATAAGTATATTTTTCTTTCTCTATCACCAAACCATTTAAACAACTTCCCATATTGTAAAAATTTCATAGATTTAGGTTATATGCTCCAAAATGTACTCCTCTTGATTTTGCTTATCCCACATGGAAAGTCCTTTTCAAATTAACATTTGGTGTCATCTTCATGGAACTAGAAACTCCATGAGGATACAGGGCAAGTCTGCCTCATTTGCCCCCCCCCCCCCAAAAAAAAATCCCAAAATCTGGGACTGTTTAGAATTTATACTAGGTAGAGAATTGACTAAGATGCTAAGTCGTTATTGCCCAGCTCTTACTTACAATGATATGACCAGTTTGTAAAAAGCCATATGTGGAAATGATTTGCACAAGATTGTGTAACATGTTAATGAAAAGCCAAGGTGGCTTTCTTCATTTCCTATTCTTCATGGATGACACCACAGAGATTCTTATACCTGTTTGCATTTCCTTAGCCTCAGGTCCTCAGCTCCTCCCACTAGCCCCCAGATCCACCCATACCTAATGAGCCACTCCTACTCACTACCTATCTACTTCCCCTTTACCCCCAGAGAGAGAAGCTGCCAGCTGGATAAGGTGCAGACACCATGTAGCTCCCTCTCCCATGGGAACTATGGCCCCACTAATAAACCTCCTTTAGAACCTTCTTCTCCTGTCTGTGATGATCTCTGCATGGTACTCTGGGATGGCCGGGACATATCTTTTCAACACATAATAGGCTGAGGAGGCCAATGGTACTGATGAATGAGTTCTTATCTCTTGAATGGTGTATCCATTCCCATCGTTCTTCACTGGCTGGACAGAGAAACCTTTCTGTAAATATGCCTGCTTTATGCATACTTCATGGAAGATCCAAAGAACACAACCTGAAGTAGAATTCTGTAGCCATAGTGAAGAGCCAAGTTACTCTCTTAGAGACAGTCAGGTATGACAGGGATCAAGCCACAAATAGCAGCTGTTATTTCCTTGTCTCTGCCATTGCTAACGCAAATCGGCTAAACATAGGTTTGATGAATTATTTGGGGTTCTTAAAAGCAAATTTTCTTTTGGTTTTCTAGAGCGTCTCTTGATCTTACAAAAAAGGTAAATATGCCTTTCTACTGAGGACAAAGATGATATAATAATGACTGTCCAACTTTATGTTATAAATATCACTGTATAAATAAATCTGATTTGAATAGGTCTATGAGTCAGATGGAGAAGACACTCATTTTGGTAAACATCTCATATTGAAGCTGTAAAGACACTCTTTACTAAGTCCATGCCCAATAAATCCATGACTTTCTACCCGGTATACTTTAGTCTAAATGGTCTGTTTCCCCTGTCATTTTGGTGAACACTTTGGAGACAAAACTAGGTATCATGAAAAACACCAAATTCCACTGCTACAACACCAAGAGATACTGACAGGCAAGATTATCTTTATAAATGACGTACAGATGTTTAACTAACTGCCATGTACATTAGCTTTAGGTTCTGAGCAACTTTTGCAACATTTCCCACTTGTTCCTCTGTGGAGCAGAGGAAGGAATGTAAGAAAAAGACTAGTGAACTGTGGGTGCAGGTTTAGTGGTATGAGAATTTGCCTAGTCTTTCTGAGAAACTTACCAAAAACAAAAACCAACACAAAAAAACAGAAGTAATATTTAAGATCTAAACACTAATATGTCAAACAATTTACATAAATCATACAATGGAGAAGGAATTTCTAGTCTTTTTATTTCCTGGTGAAAAAATGAAGTGCATTCATTTGATCACAGTCACACCATTATTTAGTATTAGATCTAGGATTCCAGCTCTAAGATTGCAGTCTAGACATATCCAGCTCATTCTGGATTCCTTATTAGGCTTCTAGCTCTGGAGTCCCTCTGCCCAGGGGACAAATCCTAAGATTGCTAGCACTTAAAACTCTCCTAGTTATAGAAAGTAAATCACAAAGAGCCTCTCCTACTGTGAGAAGCCATTCAATAAATCGTCCTCAAAGCCTTCCCACAGAGGCTACCTGGGAAAACCCCAGTAAGACCTGAGTTCTAGCAGAAGCCATCAGTGAGTACAAACAACACAACTTTGCTTCTTTGCTACCGACCCTTGGCTCTGAGACTCAGCCTGGCATCAAGAGTTTCAACTTGAATGGATGGGCATGTGTCCACAGGAACTGAGTTGAGGTCACACTTGTCTCACTCTGTCCAGCAAACAGATGTCTGGGTGACAAGTCTTAGTCACACATGGCGAACAGAGGTTCCAGCCAAATCAGGTGGGAAGTGCCATATCTTCTTTCTAAGCCCTTTTGGCCAGCCAGCTCATTCCCTAAGATAATCATGCATCAGCTGGTTTTCTCCAGAATCTTTTACTTTTAACACAAAGCCTGCGTTTGGGTGATGTCTTGTTATTGGACAAGCAGAACTGAGTTTATTTCTGTAACTCACCAAAAACCCCATCTGGTTCTGTGTGTTTGAATGTGCCCCTTCAGAGTTCCCTCCCACGGAGCCAGGTAAAAACTGATGTAATGCAGAGTTCTAGTGGTGGCAAGAAGGAAAGCAGGTGATAGAGCAACCAAAAAACAACAACCCAAGAGAATTGCTGTTTATTATTCATTTATCATATTAAGATGGAAAAACAAGGCGGGGAATATGGCCTAGTGGCAAGAAGCTCTCTGTTCGATTCCCCAGCACCACATATATGGAAAACGGCCAGAAGGGGCGCTGTGGCTCAGGTGGCAGAGTGCTAGCCTTGAGCGGGAAGAAGCCAGGGACAGTGCTCAGGCCCTGAGTCCAAGGCCCAGGACTGACCAAAAAAAAAGCAAGATGGAAATACAAAGTCTGTAATAATCATCCCAGGGAATATACAGCAAACTCTTAAGGATAATAGCTTTCTCCCAGATGACAAGAGTTCAATCACTGGCCTACATGAAGCATCATAAAAACAATAGTATCTCCTCTGGAAATAGAACTCAGTGTGGTCACTTTTCAACATTTTACCAAGTTTGTTATGAATCTTCCAAATTAAATTTAAGCTCCCCACATACACACAGCCCGTGTACTGGATTTTTTTGTATATTCAAAAGATGCTCTTTCCTGCCAGGTGTGATTTGTGAAGTCCTATACCTACCTTACCCACTGTCGGGGGAATTAACATCATCTCTATGGGGCAGGGGAAGCTGTGATTTCATTCCTGTGCTGGAAAAGTTCTTCCCTTCAATATCTTATTTCTGAGGTCTTTCTCAACTACTCAGGATGAAACACACAATGTCAAACATCCACGCTTTGTCTTCTCATCAAAAGCCTTCACTGAAAAATAATATATCTCAAAGATGGTCAAATACAAATACTAAATACAAATACAAATACTAAAAGATTTTATGCTGTATAACCTGAGAATTGAAAAGTCTAAACTGTGCCTGAACAAGTTATCATGAGACAAAAACCAACCAGAAACTATAAGAAATTACAGGCAGTAGTCCTTTTTATCCCCAGTCCCAGGGCTTGGACTCAGGGTCTTGGGTGCTATCCCTGAGCCTCTCTGTGCTCAAGGCTAGCGTTCTAACTCTTGAGCCACAGTGCCTTTTCCAGCTTTTTCTTAGTTTGTTGGAGATAAGAGTCTCATAGTCTTTGATGACTAGGCTGGCTTTGAACTGCAATTCTCAGATCTCCACCTACTGAGTAGCAAGGATTACAGGCGTGAGCCAGCAGTGAACAGCAGCCACAAAGTTTTTCACAGTCACCTGCAGCTTAATCATAACTGGAGTGTATTCTAAGGGCTGTGCTGTTGCCATCCCACTGCTGAGCAAACATCACACAGATCACTCACACAAACTAAGCTGGCTAGGACATCACTAGTTTACACAATCTTAGGGGGCCACTGTTATATTTGTGACCTGTCATGGGTTGAAGTGTCATTATGAAGCACATGACTACATTGAAATGAGCTCTTCCATATGAGAGAAAAAGACTCATTTTCCATGCATAAGGATGAAAGAACCTAGAATGTTCATAAATACATTCACCATGTTTATCTAAACAACATCTTGCGATTCATGGGAGTTTTGATGCCTTATATAATATTGTATCCACTAAATGCCTTCCCCTGGCCATATTCCAAGAGCTTTTAAATTGTTAGGTCTACAGACAACTACCAAGGCTCAGAAGTCTGTGAATGAAGATTTAATCATTCGGGGGGTGGGGGTGGTGTTGCTCATTCACTACTGTTTCGTCTTTATCCTTCTAATACACACTGTCACTATGGTTTCTTATAACTTCACAGAAAAATGGACAGCATGGAAGAATATTTCTGGCAAGGTACTGAGAACAAAATAAAGAACTAATTTCCTTTAGTCTTCATTTTTACCTACAGGTTAGATCACTTGCGAATATAATAACCACAAACAAGTCTGCACTAATATAACATTAGATACCAGAGCTTCACAGCTATTCAGACCATGTTCACCACGAACACTGAAGTTATTTAATAAAATTGAAGATGACTTTTCAATGTGGGACACTAAGAACTTTGTATATCCCCTTGCCTGTATTTTTCATGGTGATTAGCTCTTTTTTTTCCCCTCACAGACACTGGTATGCTGCTTAAAATAATATTTGGGCCTTTACTCACCCTCTGTCAAAGGGAGACATGTTGATTTTCTTAAAGCAAGTTGGGTCTGCATTCTTTCTCTGTTACTGTTACAGGTAGACCTGACAGGCATATGATCTTTGGTTTGCAAACGCTCTCCTCTAGATGGAACCTAGTTAAGTAAGTTTCATTTTTTACCTGCTGGACAGTTGCACTCAGAAGGTTTTCTCTTGTGATTCTTAGTTTAGCCATGTGTTCGTAGGATTCCTGTAGGAAAAGAAGATCTATTAAGAGCTAGCAGTAGTATTCCAGTTCTGTGAGTTCTTCAGGGACTCTTCCTCTGTGGCTGTTAATAATGTTTGATAGCCTGCACAAACAGCATTTATGTAAGTGCATGGATCTTAGCCAGTGCTAACAGTACTCAAGAAATAATTTTGTTTTTAATTTAAAAAGCAAATTACCATTGACATGGATTGATAGATTTGGGTAACACCTTTCTTCACTATTCAACTATCACCACCCTCTCCCTGCACAGCCAAGGCAAAACTCTGGCATTAACAGTGCAGCTCATGGCAATGTGTGTCCGTCCTATCAATAACAGCCAATGTTGTAGACATACTTTATCACATTCGGGCTGCAACTACTGCATCTCTTCACTGGCAGAAAAACTACCCTCTCCCTACTGGAGTCTAAGTCATCTTTAAAGGAATCCCTTTCAATTCTCCTTTCATCAATATCTGAGCACAACCTCTGTTAACTCTCCCCCTCCAAAAAAAACAAAGGAAAACTTTTTTTCCAATTTTTAAAACATTTAATATGAAAAGAATTCCGAGTTAAATGAATTTTTAAATCTATGGGCTTATTTCACTTTTAAGAGTGCTTACCATTCTCTATTGATAAGGCCTAACCTTATCAAATGAAAAACAGATGTGAGCATTACAATGAATATTCTCCATACAACTGAGAATGCTGACAGCCCAGACTCCACAAAACTAAACAGCCGGGCAAAGCCCCTACTGCCATTGCAACATGCAATCCTTAAGGAAGACAGAGGGAAGATACTACACACAGACTTGGAGAGAACCCAAGGAAGGGACTTGAATAAGTAGATACCACAGAGTCTCACACATCCCAAATCAACTGTATAACCAGTAAGGGTGGATCCTGCACACTGACTGAACCTGTGCAAAATTCTATCCACATTCAACTCCCCCTTGCGCAAGTCCCAGCCTCACACACCTGAGCCAGGAGTCGCTCCACTCAAGTACTATGGTCTTCAGCTGATCTGCCTTCTCCGGCAGCAGGGGAACGGAGGGCGCCCTTTTAGTAGATTCCAGGGTGAGGATCCTCGCCTGAAGGTCGTTGGTTTTCACCCCAAGTTACAGACAAGAAATCATGGACACCCCGGATAGGAGGGTCGCCAGGGTGGTGCACGGGGGCATAGCGCAGGTGCAATGCTGCCTGGAAGGGCTGGGTTCTTCAGATCCAGCCTCTCACCCTGCTCCCTTCCCCACGGGCTTCTTCACCAGCATGGTAGGGGTGGCTCCTCAGGCCACCTTCTACCTCCTGCCAAGACAACTGGCCAGAGGAGAAGCGACAAGTCCTCCAAAGTTCAGTCCTGGCGGCTGCACAAGTAGTTGGCAGAGTAGGTGCCAGGCAGGCGAGGTGAGGGACCTGTATGGGGCT
>NW_025961529.1:0-29718 GCF_023159225.1 Perognathus longimembris pacificus
CACCACAAATCAGATTCTTCTGAGGAGTTCCCAGTATATTTTCCTTTCCCCTGTGTAATTACCTTAACAAGCTCCAGCTGTTTTTATTCTCAGAAGGTTTACTCCCTGATATACAGCTGCCGACCCCCTACGTAAGTGCAGGACCTAAATGAGCTTTTTTCTGTTCCCTCACCACAATCCAGATTCTTTTGGGGAGTTACCAGTACAGTAACCATACCAGGAAGCACTTAATTTATTAAGCTACTGCTTTTCTTAATCTCAGTAGAGATATTTACTGATAAACAGCTACCTACGCAGCATGTTCATGTCGTTCCTAAATGAGCTTTTATCTCTCTCCCCTCACCACATATCAGATTCTTCTGAGGAGTTCCCAGTACATTATCCTTTCCCCTGTGTAATTACCTTAACAAGCTCCAGCTGTTTTTATTCTCAGAAGGTTTACTCCATGATATACAGCTGCCTACCCCCTTCGTAAGTGCAGGTCCTAAATGAGCTTTTTTCTCTGTTCCCTCTCCACAATCCAGATTCTTTTGGGGAGTTACCAGTACAGTAACCATACCAGGAAGTACTTAATTTATTAAGGTACTGCTTTTCTTAATCTCAGTGGAGATATTTACTGATAAACAGCTACCTACCCAGGCATGTTCGTGTCGTTCTTAAATGAGCTTTCATCTCTCTCCCCTCACGACAATCAGATTCTTCTGAGGAGTTCCCAGTACATTATCCTTTCCCCTGTGTAATTACCTTAACTAGCTCCAGCTGTTTTTATTCTCATAAGGTTTACTCCCTGATATACAGCTGCCTACCCCCTTCGTAAGTGCAGGTCCTAAATGAGCTTTTTTCTCTGTTCCCTCACCGCAATCCAGATTCTTTTGGGGCGTAACCAGTACAGTAACCATACCAGGAACTACTTAGTTTATTAAGCTACTGCTTTTTTTTAATCTCAGTGGAGATATTTACTGATAAACAGCTACCTACGCAGCATGTTCATGTTCTTCCTACATGAGTTTTTATCTCTCTCCCCTCACCACAAATCAGATTCTTCTGAGGAGTTCCCAGTACATTATCCTTTCCCCTGTGTAATTACCTTAACAAGCTCCAGCTGTTGTTATTCTCAGAAGGTTTACTCCAATGATATACAGCGGCCAACCCCCTTCGTAAGTGCAGGTCCTAAATGAGATTTTTTCTCTGTTCCCTCACCACAATCCAGATTCTTTTGGGGAGGTTACCATTAAAGTAACCATACCAGGAAGTACTTAATTTATTAAGCTACTGCTTTTCTTAATCTCAGTGGAGATATTTACTGATAAACAGCTACCTACGCAGCATGTACATGTCGTTGCTAAATGAGCATTTATCTCTCTCACCTCACCACAAATCAGTTCTTCTGAGGAGTTCCCAGTACATTATCCTTTCCCCTGTGTAAATACCTTAACAAGCTCCAGCTGTTTTTATTCTCAGAAGGTTTACTCCCTGATATACAGCTGCCTACCCCCTTCGTAAGTGCAGGTCTTAAATGAGCTTTTTTCTCTGTTCCCTCACCACAATCCAGATTCTTTTGGGGTGTTACCAGTACAGTAACCATACCAGGAAGTACTTAATTTATTAAGCTACTGCTTTTCTTAATCTCAGTGGAGATATTTACTGATTAACAGCTACGTAAGCAGCATGTTCATGTCGTTCATAAATGAGCTTTTATCTCTCTCCCCTCACCACAAATCAGATTCTTCTGAGGAGTTCCCAGGTACATTATCCTTTCCCCTGTGTAATTACCTTAACAAGCTCCAGCTGTTTTTATTCTCATAAGGTTTACTCCCTGATATACAGCTGCCTACCCCCTTCGTAAGTGCAGGTCCTAAATGAGCTTTTTTCTCTGTTCCCTCACCACAATCCAGATTCTTTTGGGGAGTAACCAGTACAGTAACCATACCAGGAACTACTTAGTTTATTAAGCTACTGCTTTTTTTTAATCTCAGTGGAGATATTTACTGATAAACAGCTACCTACGCAGCATGTTCATGTTCTTCCTACATGAGTTTTTATCTCTCTCCCCTCACCACAAATCAGATTCTTCTGAGGAGTTCCCAGTACATTATCCTTTCCCCTGTGTAATTACCTTAACAAGCTCCAGCTGTTGTTATTCTCAGAAGGTTTACTCCAATGATATACAGCGGCCAACCCCCTTCGTAGGTGCAGGTCCTAAATGAGCTTTTTTCTCTGTTCCCTCACCACAATCCAGATTCTTTTGGGGAGTTACCATTAAAGTAACCATACCAGGAAGTACTTAATTTATTAAGCTACTGCTTTTCTTAATCTCAGTGGAGATATTTACTGATAAACAGCTACCTACGCAGCATGTTCATGTCGTTCCTAAATGAGCATTTATCTCTCTCACCTCACCACAAATCAGTTCTTCTGAGGAGTTCCCGTACATTATCCTTTCCCCTGTGTAAATACCTTAACAAGCTCCAGCTGTTTTTATTCTCAGAAGGTTTACTCCTGATATACAGCTGCCTACCCTCTTCGTAAGTGCAGGTCCTAAATGAGCTTTTTTCTCTGTTCCCTCACCACAATCCAGATTCTTTTGGGTGTTACCAGTACAGTAACCATACCAGGAAGTACTTAATTTATTAAGCTACTGCTTTTCTTAATCTCAGTGGAGATATTTACTGATTAACAGCTACGTAAGCAGCATGTTCCTGTCGTTCATAAATGAGCTTTTATCTCTCTCCCCTCACCACAAATCAGATTCTTCTGAGGAGTTCCCAGTACATTATCCTTTCCCCTGTGTAATTACCTTAACAAGCTCCAGCTGTTTTTATTCGCAGAAGGTTTACTCCCTGATATACAGCTGCCTACCCCCTTCGTAAGTGCAGGTCCTAAATGAGCTTTTTTCTCTGTTCCCTCACCACAATCCCGATTCTTTTGGGGAGTTACCAGTACAGTAACCATACCAGGAAGTACTTAATTTATTAAGCTACTGCTTTTCTTACTCTCAGTGGAGATATTTACTGATAAAAAGCACCTACGCAGCATGTTCATGTCGTTCGTAAATGAGCTTTTATCTCTCTCCCCTCACCACAAATCAGATTCTGCTGAGGAGTTCCCAGTACATAATCCTTTCCCCTGTGTAATTTCCTTAACAAGCTCCAGCTGTTTTTATTCTCAGAAGGTTTACTCCCTGATATACAGCTGTCTACCCCCTTCGTAAGTGCAGGTCCTAAATGAGCTTTTTTCTCTGTTCCCTCACCACAATCCAGATTCTTTTGGGGAGTTACCAGTACAGTAACCATACCAGGAAGTACTTAATTTATTAAGCTCTTTTTTTCTTAATCTCAGTGGAGATATTTACTGATAAACAGCTACCTACGCAGCATGTTCATGTCGTTCCTAAATGAGCTTTTATCTCTCTCCCCTCACCACAAATCAGATTCTTCTGAGGAGTTCCCAGTATATTTTCCTTTCCCCTGTGTAATTACCTTAACAAGCTCCAGCTGTTTTTATTCTCAGAAGGTTTACTCCCTGATATACTGCTGCATTCCCCCTTCGTAAGTGCAGGTCCTAAAGGAGCTTTTTTCTCTGTTCTCTCACCACTATCCAGATTCTTTTGGGGAGTTACCAGTACAGTAACCATACCAGGAAGTACTTAATTTATTAAGCTACTGCTTTTCTTAATCTCATGGAGATATTTACTGATAAACAGCTACCTACGCAGCATGTTCATGTCGTTCCTAAATGAGCTTTTATCTCTCTCCCTCACCACAAATCAGATTCTTCTGAGGAGTTCCCAGTACATTATCCTTTCCCCTGTGTAATTACCTTAACAAGCTCCAGCTGTTTTTATTCTCAGAAGGTTTACTCCCTGATATACAGCTGCCTACCCCCTTCGTAAGTGCAGGTCCTAAATGAGCTTTTTTCTCTCTTCCCTCACCACAATCCAGATTCTTTTGGGGAGTTACCAGTACAGTAACCATACAGGAAGTACTTAATTTATTAAGGTACTGCTTTTCTTAATCTCAGTGGAGATATTTACTGATAAACAGCTACCTACGCAGCATGTTCATGTCGTTCGTAAAAGAGCTTTTATCTCTCTCCCCTCACCACAAATCAGATTCTTCTGAGGAGTTCCCAGTACATTATCCTTTCCCCTGTGTAATTACCTTAACAAGCTCCAGCTGTTTTTATTCTCCGAAGGTTTACTCCCTGATATACAGCTGCCTACCCCCTTCGTAAGTGCAGGTCCTAAATGAGCTTTTTTCTCTGTTCCCTCACCAAAATCCAGATTCTTTTGGGGAGTTACCAGTACAGTAACCATACCAGGAAGTACTTAATTTATTAAGCTACTGCTTTTCTTAATCTCAGTGGAGATATTTACTGATAAACAGCTACCTACGCAGCATGTTCATGTCGTTCCTAAATGAGCTTTTATCTCTCTCCCCTCACCACAAATCAGATTCTTCTGAGGAGTTCCCAGTACATTATCCTTTCCCTTGTGTAATTACCTTAACAAGCTCCAGCTATTTTTATTCTCAGAAGGTTTACTCCCTGATATACAGCTGCCTACCCCTTCGTAAGTGCAGGTCCTAAATGAGCTTTTTTCTCTGTTCCCTCACCACAATCCAGATTCTTTTGGGGAGTTACCAGTACAGTAACCATACCAGGAAGTACTTAATTTATTAAGCTACTGCTTTTCTTAATCTCAGTGGAGATATTTACTGATAAACAGCTACCTACGCAGCATGTTCATATCGTTCCTAAATGAGCTTTTATCTCTCTCCCCTCACCACAAATCAGATTCTTCTGAGGAGTTCCCAGTACATTATCCTTTCCCCTGTGTAATTACCTTAACAAGCTCCAGCTGTTTTTATTCGCAGAGGTTTACTCCCTGATATACAGCTGCCTACCCCTTCGTAAGTGCAGGTCTTAAATGAGCTTTTTTCTCTGTTCCCTCACCACAATCCAGATTTTTTTTGGTAGTTACCAGTACAGTATCCAAACGAGGAAGTACTTAATTTATTAAGCTACTGCTTTTCTTAATCTCAGTGGAGATATTTACTGATAAACAGCTACGTATGCAGCATGATCATGTCGTTCCTAAATGAGCTTTTAACTCTCTCCCTCACCACAAATCAGATTCTTCTGAGGAGTTCCCAGTACATTATCCTTTCCCCTGTGTAATTACTTAACAAGCTCCAGCTGTTTTTATTCTCAGAAGGTTTACTCCCTGATATAGAGCTGCCTACCCCCTTCGTAAGTGCAGGTCCTAAATGAGCTTTTTTCTCTGTTCCCTCACCACAATCCAGATTCTTTTGGGGAGTTACCAGTACAGTAACCATACCAGGAAGTACTTAATTTATTAAGCTACTGGTTTTCTTAATCTCTGTGGAGATATTTACTGATAAACAGCTACCTACGCAGCATGTTCATGTCGTTCCTAAATGAGCTTTTATCTCTCTCCCCTCACGACAAATCAGATTCTTCTGAGGAGTTCCCAGTACATTATCCTTTCCCCTGTGTAATTACCTTAACAAGCTCCAGCTGTTCTTAATCTCAGAAGGTTTACTCCCTGATATACAGCTGCCTACCCCTTTCGTATGTGCAGGTCCTAAATGAGCTTTTTCTCTGTTCCCTCACCACAATCCAGATTCTTTTGGGGTGTTACCAGTACAGTAACCATACCAGGAAGTACTTAATGTATTAAGCTACTGATTTTCTTAATCTCAGTGGAGATATTTACTGATTAACAGCTACGTAAGCAGCATGTTCATGTCGTTCATAAATGAGCTTTTATCTCTCTCCCCTCACCACAAATCAGATTCTTCTGAGGAGTTCCCAGTACATTATCCTTTCCCCTGTGTAATTACCTTAACAAGCTCCAGCTGTTTTTATTCTCATAAGGTTTACTCCCTGATATACAGCTGCCTACCCCCTTCGTAAGTGCAGGTCCTAAATGAGCTTTTTTCTCTGTTCCCTCATCACAATCCAGATTCTTTTGGGGAGTAACCAGTACAGTAACCATACCAGGAACTACTTAGTTTATTAAGCTACTGCTTTTTTAATCTCAGTGGAGATATTTACTGATAAACAGCTACCTACGCAGCATGTTCATGTTCTTCTTACATGAGTTTTTATCTCTCTCCCCTCACCACAAATCAGATTCTTCTGAGGAGTTCCCAGTACATTATCCTTTCCCCTGTGTAATTACCTTAACAAGCTCCAGCTGTTGTTATTCTCAGAAGGTTTACTCCAATGATATACAGCGGCCAACCCCCTTCGTAAGTGCAGGTCCTAAATGAGCTTTTTTCTCTGTTCCTTCACCACAATCCAGATTCTTTTGGGGAGTTACCATTAAAGTAACCATACCAGGAAGTACTTAATTTATTAAGCTACTGCTTTTCTTAATCTCAGTGGAGATATTTACTGATAAACAGCTACCTACGCAGCATGTTCATGTCGTTCCTAAATGAGCATTTATCTCTCTCACCTCACCACAAATCAGTAATTCTGAGGAGTTCCCAGTACATTATCCTTTCCCCTGTGTAAATACCTTAACAAGCTCCAGCTGTTTTTATTCTCAGAAGGTTTACTCCCTGATATACAGCTGCCTACCCCCTTCGTAAGTGCAGGTCCTAAATGAGCTTTTTTCTCTGTTCCCTCACCACAATCCAGATTCTTTTGGGGTGTTACCAGTACAGTAACCATACCAGGAAGTACTTAATTTATTAAGCTACTGCTTTTCTTAATCTCAGTGGAGATATTTACTGATTAACAGCTACGTAAGCAGCATGTTCCTGTCGTTCATAAATGAGCTTTTATCTCTCTCCCCTCACCACAAATCAGATTCTTCTGAGGAGTTCCCAGTACATTATCCTTTCCCCTGTGTAATTACCTTAACAAGCTCCAGCTGTTTTTATTCGCAGAAGGTTTACTCCCTGATATACAGCTGCCTACCCCCTTCGTAAGTGCAGGTCCTAAATGAGCTTTTCTCTCTGTTCCCTCACCACAATCCCGATTCTTTTGGGGAGTTACCAGTACAGTAACCATACCAGGAAGTACTTAATTTATTAAGCTACTGCTTTTCTTACTCTCAGTGGAGATATTTACTGATAAAAGCCACCTACGCAGCATGTTCATGTCGTTCGTAAATGAGCTTTTATCTCTCTCCCCTCACCACAAATCAGATTCTGCTGAGGAGTTCCCAGTACATAATCCTTTCCCCTGTGTAATTTCCTTAACAAGCTCCAGCTGTTTTTATTCTCAGAAGGTTTACTCCCTGATATACAGCTGCCTACCCCCTTCGTAAGTGCAGGTCCTAAATGAGCTTTTTTCTCTGTTCCCTCACCACAATCCAGATTCTTTTGGGGAGTTACCAGTACAGTAACCATACCAGGAAGTACTTAATTTATTAAGCTACTTTTTTTCTTAATCTCAGTGGAGATATTTACTGATAAACAGCTACCTACGCAGCATGTTCATGTCGTTCCTAAATGAGCTTTTATCTCTCTCCCCTCACCACAAGTCAGATTCTTCTTAGGAGTTCCCAGTATATTTCCTTTCCCCTGTGTAATTACCTTAACAAGCTCCAGCTGTTTTTATTCTCAGAAGGTTTACTCCCTGATATACTGCTGCATTCCCCCTTCGTAAGTGCAGGTCCTAAAGGAGCTTTTTTCTCTGTTCTCTCACCACTATCCAGATTCTTTTGGGGAGTTACCAGTACAGTAACCATACCAGGAAGTACTTAATTTATTAAGCTACTGCTTTTCTTAATCTCATTGGAGATATTTACTGATAAACAGCTACCTACGCAGCATGTTCATGTCGTTCCTAAATGAGCTTTTATCTCTCTCCCCTCACCACAAATCAGATTCTTCTGAGGAGTTCCCAGTACATTATCCTTTCCCCTGTGTAATTACCTTAACAAGCTCCAGCTGTTTTTATTCTCAGAAGGTTTACTCCCTGATATACAGCTGCCTACCCCCTTCGTAAGTGCAGGTCCTAAATGAGCTTTTTTCTCTCTTCCCTCACCACAATCCAGATTCTTTTGGGGAGTTACCAGTACAGTAACCATACCAGGAAGTACTTAATTTATTAAGGTACTGCTTTTCTTAATCTCAGTGGAGATATTTACTGATAAACAGCTACCTACGCAGCATGTTCATGTCGTTCGTAAAAGAGCTTTTATCTCTCTCCCCTCACCACAAATCAGATTCTTCTGAGGAGTTCCCAGTACATTATCCTTTCCCCTGTGTAATTACCTTAACAAGCTCCAGCTGTTTTTATTCTCCGAAGGTTTACTCCCTGATATACAGCTGCCTACCCCCTTCGTAAGTGCAGGTCCTAAATGAGCTTTTTTCTCTGTTCCCTCACCAAAATCCAGATTCTTTTGGGGAGTTACCAGTACAGTAACCATACCAGGAAGTACTTAATTTATTAAGCTACTGCTTTTCTTAATCTCAGTGGAGATATTTACTGATAAACAGCTACCTACGCAGCATGTTCATGTCGTTCCTAAATGAGCTTTTATCTCTCTCCCCTCACCACAAATCAGATTCTTCTGAGGAGTTCCCAGTACATTATCCTTTCCCCTGTGTAATTACCTTAACAAGCTCCAGCTGTTTTTATTCTCAGAAGGTTTACTCCCTGATATACAGCTGCCTACCCCCTTCGTAAGTGCAGGTCCTAAATGAGCTTTATTCTCTGTTCCCTCACCACAATCCAGATTCTTTTGGGGAGTTACCAGTACAGTAACCATACCAGGAAGTACTTAATTTATTAAGCTACTGCTTTTCTTAATCTCAGTGGAGATATTTACTGATAAACAGCTACCTACGCAGCATGTTCATATCGTTCCTAAATGAGCTTTTATCTCTCTCCCCTCACCACAAATCAGATTCTTCTGAGGAGTTCCCAGTACATTATCCTTTCCCCTGTGTAATTACCTTAACAAGCTCCAGCTGTTTTTATTCGCAGAAGGTTTACTCCCTGATATACAGCTGCCTACCCCCTTCGTAAGTGCAGGTCTTAAATGAGCTTTTTTCTCTGTTCCCTCACCACAATCCAGATTTTTTTTGGGAGTTACCAGTACAGTATCCAAACGAGGAAGTACTTAATTTATTAAGCTACTGCTTTTCTTAATCTCAGTGGAGATATTTACTGATAAACAGCTACGTATGCAGCATGATCATGTCGTTCCTAAATGAGCTTTTAACTCTCTCCCCTCACCACAAATCAGATTCTTCTGAGGAGTTCCCAGTACATTATCCTTTCCCCTGTGTAATTACCTTAACAAGCTCCAGATGTTTTTATTCTCATAAGGTTTACTCCCTGATATATAGCTGCCTAACCCCTTCGTAAGTGCTGGTCCTAAATGAGCTTTTTTCTCTGTTCCCTCAACACAATGCAGATTCTTTTGGGGAGTTACCAGTACAGTAACCATACCAGGAAGTACTTAATTTATTATGCTACTGCTTTTCTTAATCTCAGTGGAGATATTTACTGATAAACCGCTATCTACACTGCATGTTCATGTCGTTCGTAAATGAGCTTTTATCTCTCTCCCCTCACCACAAATCAGATTCTTCTGAGGAGTTCCCAGTACATTATCCTTTCCCCTGTGTAATTACCTTAACAAACTTCAGCTGTTTTTATTCTCAGAAGGTTAACTCCCTGATATACAGCTGCCTACCCCCTTCGTAAGTGCAGGTCGTAAATGAGCTTTTTTCTCTCTTCCCTCACCACAATCCAGATTCTTTTGGGGAGTTACCAGTACAGTAACCATACCAGGAAGTACTTAATTTATTAAGCTACTGCTTTTCTTAATCTCAGTGGAGATATTTACTGATAAACAGCTACCTACGCAGCATGTTCATGTCGTTCCTAAATGAGCTTTTATCTCTCTCCCCTCACCACAAATCAGATTCTTCTGAGGAGTTTCCAGTACATTATCCTTTCCCCTGTGTAATTAACTTAACAAGCTCCAGCTGTTTTTATTCTCAGAAGGTTTACTCCCTGATATAGAGCTGCCTACCCCCTTCGTAAGTGCAGGTCCTAAATGAGCATTTTTCTCTGTTCCGTCACCACAATCCAGATTCTTTTGGGGAGTTACCAGTACAGTAACCATACCAGGAAGTACTTAATTTATTAAGCTACTGGTTTTCTTAATCTCTGTGGAGATATTTACTGATAAACAGCTACCTACGCAGCATGTTCATGTCGTTCCTAAATGAGCTTTTATCTCTCTCCCCTCACGACAAATCAGATTCTTCTGAGGAGTTCCCAGTACATTATCCTTTCCTCTGTGTAATTACCTTAACAAGCTCCAGCTGTTCTTATTCTCAGAAGGTTTACTCCCTGATATACAGCTGCCTACCCCTTTCGTATGTGCAGGTCCTAAATGAGCTTATTTCTCTGTTCCCTCACCACAATCCAGATTCTTTTGGGGAGTTACCAGTACAGTAACCATACCAGGAAGTACTTAATTTATTAAGCTACTGCTTTTCTTAATCTCAGTGGAGATATTTACTGATAAACAGCTATGTACGCAGCATGTTCTTGTCGTTCATATATGAGCTTTTATCTCTCTCACTTCACCACAAATCAGATTCTTCTGAGGAGTTCCCAGTACATTATCCTTTCCCCTGTGTAATTACCTTAACAAGCTCCAGCTGTTTTTATTCTAAGAAGGTTTACTCCCTGATATACAGCTGCCTACCCCCTTCGTAAGTGCAGGTCCTAAATGAGCTTTTTTCTCTGTTCCGGCACCACAATCCAGATTCTTTTGGGGAGTTACCAGTACAGTAACCATACAAGGAAGTACTTAATTTATTAAGCTACTGCTTTTCTTAATCTCAGTGGAGATATTTAATGATAAACAGCTACGTACGCAGCATGTTCATGTCGTTCCTATATGAGCTTTTATCTCTCTCACCTCACCACAAATCAGATTCTTCTGAGGAGTTCCCAGTACATTATCCTTTCCCCTGTGTAATTACCTTAACAAGCTCCAGCTGTTTTTATTCTAAGAAGGTTTCCTCCCTGATATACAGTTGCCTACCCCCTTCGTAAGTGCAGGTCCTAAATGAGCTTTTTTTCTCTGTTCCCTCACCACAATCCAGACTCTTTTGGGGAGTTACCAGTACAGTAACCATACCAGGAAGTACTTAATTTATGAAGCTACTGCCTTTCTTAATCTCAGTGGTGATATTTATTCATAAACAGCTTCATATGCAGCATGTTCATGTCGTTCCTAAATAAGCTTTTATCTCTCTCCCCTCACCACAAATCAGATTCTTCTGAGGAGTTTCCAGTACACTATCCTTTCCCGTGTGTAATTACCTTAACAAACTTCAGCTGGTTTTACTCTCAGAAGGTTAACTCCCTGATATACAGCTGCCTACCCCCTTCGTAAGTGCAGGTCGTAAATGAGCTTTTTTCTCTCTTCCCTCACCACAATCCAGATTCTTTTGGGGAGTTACCAGTACAGTAACCATACCAGGAAGTACTTAATTTATTAAGCTACTGCTTTTCTTAATGTAAGTGGAGATATTTACTGATAAACAGCTACCTACGCAGCATGTTCATGTCGTTCCTAAATGAGCTTTTTTCTCTCTCCCCTCACCACAAATCAGATTCTTCTGAGGAGTTCCAGTACATTATCCTTTCCCCGTGTAATTACCGTAACAAGCTCCGGATGTTTTTATTCTAAGAAGGTTTACTCTCTGATATACAGCTGCCTACCCCCTCGTAAGTGCAGGTCCTAAATGAGATTTTTCTCTGTTCCCTCACCACAATCCAGATTCTTTTGAGGAGTTACCACTACAGTATCCATACCAGGAAGTACTTAATTTATTAAGCTACTGCTTTTCTTAATCTCAGTGGAGATATTTACTGATAAACAGCTACCTATGCAGCATTTTCCTGTCGTTCATTAATGAGCTTTTATCTCGCTCTCCTCACCACAAATCGGATTCTTCTGAGGAGCTCCCAGTACATTATCCTTTCCCTTTGTAATTACCTTAACAAGCTCCGGATATTTTATTCTCAGAAGGTTTCCTTCCTGATATACAGCTGCCTACCCCCTTCGTAAGTGCAGGTCCTAAATGAGATTTTTCTCTGTTCCCTCACCACAATCCAGATTCTTTTGAGGAGTTACCACTACAGTATCCGTACCAGGAAGTACTTCATTTATTAAGCTACTGCTTTTCTTAATCTCAGTTGAGATATTTACTGATAAACAGCTACCTACGCAGCATACTCATGTCGTTCCTAAATGAGCTTTTATCTCTCTCCCCTCACCACAAATCAGATTCTTCTGAGGAGTTCCCAGTACATTATCCTTTCCCCTGTGTAATTACCTTAACAAGTTCCAGCTGTTTTTATTCTCAGAAGGTTTACTCCCTGATATACAGCTGCCTAACCCTTCGTAAGTGCAGGTCCTAAATGAGATTTTTCTCTGTTCCCTCACCACAATCCAGATTCTTTTGGGGAGTTACCAGTACAGTAACCATACCAGGAAGTACTTAATTTATTAAGCTACTGCTTTTCTTAATCTCAGTGGAGATATTTACTGATAAACAGCTACATACGCAGCATGTTCATGTCGTTCCTAAATGAGCTTTTATCTCTCTCCCCTCACCACAAATCAGATTCTTCTGAGGAGTTCCCAGTACATTATCCTTTCCCCTGTGTAATTACCTTAACAAGCTCCAGCTGTTTTTATTCTCAGAAGGTTTACTCCCTGATATACAGCTGCCTAACCCTTCGTAAGTGCAGGTCCTAAATGAGCTATTTTCTCTGTTCCCTCACCAAAATCCCGATTCTTTTGGGGAGTTACCAGTACAGTAACCATACCAGGAAGTACTTAATATATTAAGCTACTGCTTTTCTTAATCTCAGTGGAGATGTTTACTGATAAACAGCTACCTACGCAGCATGTTCATATCGTTCTTAAATGAGCTTTTATCTCTCTTCCCTCACCACAAATCAGATTCTTCTGAGGAGTTCCCAGTATATTATCCTTTCCCCTGTGTAATTACCTTAACAAGCTCCAGCTCTTTTTATTCTCAGAAGGTTTACTCCCTGATATACAGCTGCCTACCTCCTTCGTAAGTGCAGGTCCTAAATGAGCTTTTTTCTCTGTTCCCTCACCACAATCCAGGTTCTTTTTGGGAGGTACCAGTACAGTAACCATACCACGAAGTACTTAATTTATTAAGCTACTGCTTTTCTTAATCTCAGTGGACGTATTTACTGATAAATAGCTACCTACGCAGCATGTTCATGTCGTTCCTAAATGAGCTTTTATCTCTCTCTCCTCACCAGAAATCAGATTCTTCGGAGGAGTTCCCAGTACATTATCCTTTCCCCTGTGTAATTACCTTAACAAGCTCCAGCTGTTTTTATTCAGGGAAGGTTTACTCCCTGATATACAGCTGCCTACCCCCTTCGTAAGTGCAGGTCCTAAATGAGCTTTTTTCTCTGTTCCCTCACCACAATCCAGATTCTTTTGGGGAGTTACCAGTACAGTAACCATACCAGGAAGTACTTAATTTATTAAACTACTGCTTTTCTTAATCTCAGTGGAGATATTTACTGATAAACAGCTACCTACGCAGCATGTTCATGTCGTTCCTAAATGAGCTTTTATCTCTCTCCCCTCACCACAAATCAGATTCTTCTGAGGAGTTCCCAGTACATTATCCTTTCCCCTGTGTAATTACCTTAACAAGCTCCAGCTGTTTTTATTCTCAGAAGGTTTACTCCCTGATATACAGCTGCCTACCCCCTTCGTAAGTGCAGGTCCTAAATGAGCTTTTTTCTCTGTTCCCTCACCACAATCCAGATTCTTTTGGGGAGTTACCAGTACAGTAACCATACCAGGAAGTACTTAATTTATTAAGCTACTGCTTTTCTTAATCTCAGTGGAGATATTTACTGATAAACAGCTACCTACGCAGCATGTTCTTGTCGTTCTTAAATGAGCTTTTATCTCTCTCCCCTCACCACAAATCAGATTCTTCTGAGGAGTTCCCAGTACATTATCCTTTCCCCTGTGTAATTACCTTAACAAGCTCCAGCTGTTTTTATTCTCAGAAGGTTTACTCCCTGATATACAGCTGCCTACCCCCTTCGTAAATGCAGGTCATAAATGAGCTTTTTTCTCTGTTCCCTCACCACAATCCAGATTCTTTTGGGGAGTTACCAGTAGCGTAACCATACCAGGAAGGACTTAATTTATTAAGCTACTGCTTTTCTTAATCTCAGTGGAGATATTTACTGATAAACAGCTACGTATGCAGGATGTTCATGTCGTTCGTAAATGAGCTTTTATCTCTCTCCCCTCACCCCAAATCAGATTCTTCTGAGGAGTTCCCATTACATTACCCTTTCCCCTGTTTAATTACCTTTATAAGCTCCAGCTGTTTTTATTCTCAGAAAGTTTACTACCTGATATACAACTGCCTACCCCCTTCGTAAGTGCAGGTCCTAAATGAGCTTTTTTCTGTGTTCCTTCACCACAATCCAGATTCTTTTGGGGAGTTACCAGTACAGTAACCATACCTGGAAGTACTTAATTTATTAAGCTACTGCTTTTCTTAATCTCAGTGGAGATATTTACTGATAAACAGCTACCTACGCAGCATGTTCATATCGTTGCTAAATGAGCTTTTATCTCTCTCCCCTCACTACAAATCAGATTCTTCTGAGGAGTTCCCAGTACATTATCCTTTCCCCTGTGTAATTACCTTAACAAGCTCCAGCTGTTTTTATTCTCAGAAGGTTTACTCCCTGATACACAACTGCCTACCTCCATCGTAAGTGCAGGTCCTCAATGAGCTTTTTTCTCTGTTCCCTCACCACAATCCAGATACTTTTGGGGAGTTACCAGTACAATAACCATACCAGGAAGTACTTAATTTATTACGCTACTGCTTTTCTTAATCTCCGTGGAGATATTTACTGATAAACAGCTACCTACGCAGCATGTTCATGTCGTTCCTAAATGGGCTTTTATCTCCCTCCCCTCACCACAAATCAGATTCTTCTGAGGAGTTTCCATTATATTATCCTTTCCACTGTGTAATTACCTTAACAAGCTCCAGCTGTTTTTATTCTCAGAAGGTTTACTCCCTGATATACAGCTGCCTACCCCCTTCGTAAGTGCAGGTCCTAAATGAGCTTTTTTCTCTGTTCCCTCACCACAATCCAGATTCTTTTGGGGAGTTACCAGTACAGTGACCATAGCAGGAAGTACTTAATTTATTAAGCTACTGCTTTTCTTAATCTCAGTGGAGATATTTACTGATAAACACCTACCTACGAAGCATGTTCATGTCGTTCCTAAATGAGCTTTTATCTCTCTCCCCTCACCACAAATCAGATTCTTCTGAGGAGTTCCCAGTACATTATCCTTTCCCCTGTGTAATTACCTTAACAAGCTCCAGCTGTTTTTATTCTCAGAAGGTTTACTCCCTGATATACAGCTGCCTACCCCCTTCGTAAGTGCAGGTCCTAAATGAGCTTTTTTCTCTTCCCTCACCAGAATCCAGATTCTTCTGTGGAGTTACCAGTACAGTAACCATACCGGGAAGTACTTAATTTATTAAGCTACTGCATTTCTTAATCTCAGTGGAGATATTTACTGATAAACAGCTACCTACGCAGCATGTTCATGTCGTTCCTAAATGAGCTTTTATCTCTCTCCCCTCACCACAAATCAGATTCTTCTGAGGAGTTCCCACTACATTATCCTTTCCCCTGTGTAATTACCTTAACAAGCTCCAGCTGTTTTTATTCTCAGAAGGTTTACTCCCTGATATACAGCTGCCTACCCCCTTCGTAAGTGCAGGTCCTAAATGAGCTTTTTTCTCTGTTCCCTCACCACAATCCAGATTCTTTTTGGGAGTTACCAGTACAGTAACCATACCAGGAAGTACTTAATTTATTAAGCTACTGCTTTTCTTAATCTCAGTGGAGATATTTACTGATAAACAGCTACCTACGCAGCATGTTCATGTCGTTCCTAAATGAGCTTTTATCTCTCTACCCTCACCACAAATCAGATTCTTCTGAGGAGTTCCCAGTACATTATCCTTTCCCCTGTGTAATTACCTTAACAAGCTCCAGGTGTTTTTATTCTCAGAAGGTTTACTCATTCACCGAGGAGATATTCCCTGATATACAGATTCTTACCTGCGTTGTTCGTAGAGTACATCAATGAGCCTTTATCTCTCTTCCAGCACCATGAAGCAGATCCTTTCGAGAAGAGCAGAGTTCACTCGCTATGTTCCGACCAGGCTACCTTAACAAGCTGCAGCTGTTCTCATTCACCGAGGAGATGTTACGTGATGTACAGCTAGTTGCCCCTGTGGTGCATACAGGATGTAAAGGAGCCTTTATCTCTCTTCCAGCACCACCACGCAGATTCAGTCTAGGACAGCGGAGTTTACTCTCTATGGCCCGTCAGGCCTACAATAACAAGCTGCAGCTGTTCTCATTCACTGAGAAGATGTATAGCTTTTCATCTCAGTGGTGCGTAAAATACATAAATTATCCTTTATCGCTCTTCCAGCACACCAATGCAGATCAAGCTTGTCAAGGACAGCGGTGTTTACTCAATATAGCAGGTCCTATGGAGGACAGTGCCGTTCACTCGCTATGGCCTGATCGACCTACAGTACGGAGCAGCAGCTGTTCTCATTCACTCAGGAGATAGTCCCTGATATAGGGCGACCTAACCCGCTGGTGCCTACAGGACACAAGTGAACCTTTATCTCTCTTCCAGCAACACTAAGCACATCCTATATCTGAGAACAGCGAGGATCACTTGCTAAGTCCCGACCAGCGTACATGAACAAGCTGCAGCTGTACTAATTCACCGTGGAGATATTTCCTAATATTTCCTACTTATTCTGCTGGTGCGTAGAGGACACAAATGAGCCTTTATCTCTCTTCCCGCAGCACAATTCAGCTTCAATAGAAGACAGCGGAGTTTTAGCGCTTTGGCCCGGAGGCCTACCCAAACAAGCTGCAGTTCTTCTCATTCACCGAGGAGATATTCCCTGATATACAGATTCTTACCTGCGTTGTTCGTAGAGTACATCAATGAGCCTTTATCTCTCTCCCAGCACCATAAAGCAGATCCTTTCGAGAAGAGCGAAGTTCACTCGCTATGTTCCGACCAGGCTACCTTAACAAGCTGCAGCTGTTCTCATTCACCGTGGAGCTATTTCCTGCTATACAATTACTGCCCGCGCTGGTGCGAAGAGGACACAAATGAGCCTTTAACCCTCTTCCAGCACCCCAAAGCCGATTGAATCTAGGACAGCGGAGTTTATTCGCTATGGCCCCAGGAGCCTACCCTATCAAGCTGCAGCTGTAATCATTCAGCTCGGAGATATTTCCTGATATACAGCTACTTACCCGGTGGTGTAGAGAGATTATAAATGAGCCTTGATCACTCTTCCAGCACCACATAGCGATCCAATCGAGGACAGAGGAGTTCACTGTCTATGGCCCGCCCGATCAGCCTACTCTAACAAGCTACAGCTCTTCTCATTCACCGAGGAGATGTTACGTGATGTACAGCTAGTTGCCCCTGTGGTGCATACAGGATGTAAAGGAGCCTTTATCTCTCTTCCAGCACCACCACGCAGATTCAGTCTAGGACAGCGGAGTTTACTCTCTATGGCCCGTCAGGCCTACAATAACAAGCTGCAGCTGTTCTCATTCACTGAGAAGATATATAGCTATTCATCTCGCTGGTGCGTAAAATACATAAATTATCCTTTATCGCTCTTCCAGCACACCAATGCAGATCTTGTCAAGGTCAGCGGCGTTTACTCAATATAGCAGTTCCTATGGAGGACAGTGCCGTTCACTCGCTATGGCCTGATCGACCTACAGTACGGAGCAGCAGCTGTTCTCATTCACTCAGGAGATAGTCCCTGATATAGGGCGACCTAACCCGCTGGTGCCTACAGGACACAAGTGAGCCTTTATCTCTCTTCCAGCAACTCTAAGCACATCCTACATCTGAGAACAGCGTGGATCACTCGGTAAGTCCCGACCAGCCTACATGAGCAAGCTGCAGCTGTACTAATTCACCGTGGAGATATTTCCTAGTATTTCCTACTTATTGCGCTGGTGCGTAGAGGACACAAATGAGCCTTTATCTCTCTTCTCGCAGCACAATTCAGCTTCAATAGAAGACAGCGGGGTTTTAGCGCTTTGGCCCGGAGGCCTACCCAAACAAGCTGCAGCTCTTCTCATTCACCGAGGAGATATTCCCTGATATACAGATTCTTACCTGCGTTGTTCGTAGAGTACATCAATGAGCCTTTATCTCTCTTCCAGCACCATGAAGCAGATCCTTTCGAGAAGAGCAGAGTTCACTCGCTATGTTCCGACCAGGCTACCTTAACAAGCTGCAGCTGTTCTCATTCACCGAGGAGATGTTACGTGATGTACAGCTAGTTGCCCCTGTGGTGCATACAGGATGTAAAGGAGCCTTTATCTCTCTTCCAGCACCACCACGCAGATTCAATCTAGGACAGCGGAGTTTACTCTCTATGGCCCTTCAGGCCTACAATAACAAGCTGCAGCTGTTCTCATTCACTGAGAAGATGTATAGCTTTTCATCTCAGTGGTGCATAAAATACATAAATTATCCTTTATCGCTCTTCCAGCACACCAATGCAGATCAAGTTTGTCAAGGACAGCGGCGTTTACTCAATATAGCAGGTCCTATGGAGGACAGTGCCGTTCACTCGCTATGGCCTGATAGACCTACAGTACGGAGCAGCAGCTGTTCTCATTCACTCAGGAGATAGTCCCTGATATAGGGCGACCTAACCCGCTGGTGCCTACAGGACACAAGTGAACCTTTATCTCTCTTCCAGCAACACTAAGCACATCCTATATCTGAGAACAGCGAGGATCACTCGCTAAGTCCCGACCAGCGTACATGAACAAGCTGCAGCTGTACTAATTCACCGTGGAGATATTTCCTAATATTTCCTACTTATTCCGCTGGTGCGTAGAGGACACAAATGAGCCTTTATCTCTCTTCCCGCAGCACAATTCAGCTTCAATAGAAGACAGAGGAGTTTTAGCGCTTTGGCCCGGAGGCCTACCCAAACAGGCTGCAGCTCTTCTCATTCACCGAGGAGATATTTCCTAATATTTCCTACTTATTCTGCTGGTGCGTAGAGGACAGAAATGAGCCTTTATCTCTCTTCCCGCAGCACAATTCAGCTTCAATAGAAGACAGCGGAGTTTTAGCGCTTTGGCCCGGAGGCCTACCCAAACAGGCTGCAGCTCTTCTCATTCACCGAGGAGATATTCCCTGATATACAGATTCTTACCTGCGTTGTTCGTAGAGTACATCAATGAGCCTTTATCTCTCTTCCAGCACCATAAAGCAGATCCTTTCGAGAAGAGCAGAGTTCACTCGCTATGTTCTGACCAGGCTACCTTAACAAGCTGCAGCTGTTCTCATTCACCGTGGAGCTATTTCCTGCTATACAATTACTGCCCGCGCTGGTGCGAAGAGGACACAAATGAGCCTTTAACCCTCTTCCAGCACCCCAAAGCCGATTGAATCTAGGACAGCGGAGTTTATTCGCTATGGCCCCAGGAGCCTACCCTATCAAGCTGCAGCTGTAATCATTCAGCTCGGAGATATTTCCTGATATACAGCTACTTACCCGGTGGTGTAGAGAGATTATAAATGATCCTTGATCACTCTTCTAGCTCCACATAGCGATCCAATCGAGGACAGAGGAGTTCACTGTCTATGGCCCGCCCGATCAGCCTACTCTAACAAGCTGCAGCTGTTCTCATTCACCGAGGAGATGTTACGTGATATACAGCAAGTTGCCCCTGTGGTGCATACTGGATGTAAATGAGACTTTATCTCTCTTCCAGCACCACCACGCAGATTCAGTCTAGGACAGGGGAGTTTACTCTCTATGGCCCGTCAGGCCTACAATAACAAGCTGCAGCTGTTCTCATTCACTGAGAAGATATATAGCTTTTCATCTCGGTGGTGCGTAAAATACATAAATTATCTTTTATCGCTCTTCCAGCACACCAATGCAGATCTTGTCAAGGACAGCGGCGTTTACTCAATATAGCAGGTCCTATGGAGGACAGTGCCGTTCACTCGCTATGGCCTGACCGGCCTACAGTACGGAGCAGCAGCTGTTCTCATTCACTCAGCTGCCAACCCCCTTCGTAAGTGCAGGTCCTAAATGAGCTTTTTTCTCTGTTCCCTCACCACAGTCCAGATTCTTTTGGGGAGTTACCAGTACAGTAACCATACCAGGAAGTACTTAATTTATTAAGCTACTGCTTTTCTTAATCTCAGTGGAGATATTTACTGATAAACAGCTACTTACGCAGCATGTTCATGTCGTTCCTAAATGAGCTTTTATCTCTCTCCCCTCACCACAAATCAGATTCTTCTGAGGAGTTCCCAGTACATTATCCTTTCCCCTGTGTAATTACCTTAACAAGCTCCAGCTGTTTTTATTCTCAGAAGGTTTACTCCCTGATATACAGCTGTCTACCCCCTTCGTAAGTTCAGGTACTAAATGAGCTTTTTTCTCTGTTCCCTCACCACAATCCAGGTTCTTTTGGGGAGTTACCAGTACAGTAACCATACCAGGACATACTTAATTTATTAAGCTACTGCTTTTCTTAATCTCAGTGGAGATATTTACTGATAAACAGCTACCTCCGCAGCATGTTCAAGTCGTTTCTAAATGAGCTTTTATCTCTCAACCCTCAACACAAATCAGATTCTTCTGAGGAGTTCCCAGTACATTATCCTTTCCCCTGTGTAATTACCTTAACAAGCTCCAGCTGTTTTTATTCTCAGAACGGATACTCCATGATAGACAGCTGCCTAGCCCCTTCCTATTTGCAGGTCCTAAATGAGCTTTTTTCTCTGTTCCCTCACCAAAAGCCAGATTCATTTGGGGAGTTACCAGTACAGTAACCATACCAGGAAGTACTTAATTTATTAAGCTACGGCTTTTCTTAATCTCAGTGGAGATATTTACTGATAAACAGCTACCTACGCAGCATGTTCATGTCGTTCCTAAATGAGCTTTTATCTCTCTACCCTCAGTACAAATCAGATTCTTCTGAGGAGTTCCCAGTACATTATCCTTTCCCCTGTGTAATTACCTTAACAAGCTCCAGCTGTTTTTATTCTCAGAAGGTTTACTCCCTGATATACAGCTGCCTACCCCCTTCGTAAGTGCAGGTACTAAATGAGCTTTTTTCTCTGTTCCCTCACCACAATCCAGGTTCTTTTGGGGAGTTACCAGTACAGTAACCATACCAGGAAGTACTTAATTTATTAAGCTACTGCTTTTCTTAATCTCAGTGGAGATATTTACTGATAAACAGCTACCTCCGCAGCATGTTCAAGTCGTTTCTAAATGAGCTTTTATCTCTCAACCCTCAACACAAATCAGATTCTTCTGAGGAGTTCCCAGTACATTATTCTTTCCCCTGTGTAATTACCTTAAGAAGCTCCAGCAATTTTTATTCTCAGAAGGTTTACTCCCTGATATACAGCTGCCTACCCCCTTCGTAAGTGCAGGTCCTAAATGAGCTTTTTTCTCTGTTCCCTCACCACAGTCCAGATTCTTTTGGGGAGTTACCAGTACAGTAACCATACCAGGAAGTACTTAATTTATTAAGCTACTGCTTTTCGTAATCTCAGTGGAGATATTTACTGATAAACAGCTACCTACGCAGCATTTTCATGTCGTTCCTAAATGAGCTTTTATGTCTCTCCCCTCACCACAAATCAGATTCTTCTGAGGAGTTCCCAGTACTTATCCTTTCCCCTGTGTAATTACCTTAACAAGGTCCAGCTGTTTTTATTCTCAGAAGGTTTACTCCCTGATATACAGCTGCCTACCGCCTTCGTAAGTGCAGGTCCTAAATGAGCTTTTTTCTCTGTTCCCTCACCACAATCCAGATTCTTTTGGGGAGTTACCAGTACAGTAACCATACCAGGAAGTACTTAATTTATTAAGCTACTGCTTTTCTTAATCTCAGTGGATATATTTACTGATAAACAGCTACGTACGCAGCATGTTCATGTCGTTCCTAAATGAGCTTTTATCTCTCTCCCCTCACCACAAATCAGATTCATCTGAGGAGTTCCCAGTATATTATCCTTTCCCCTGTGCAATTATCTTAACAAGCTCCAGCTGTTTTTATTCTCAGAAGGTTTACTCCCTGATATACAGCTGCCTACCCCCTTCGTAAGTGAAGGTGGTAAATTAGCATTTTTCTCTGTTCCCTCACCACAATCCAGATTCTTTTGGGGAGTTACCAGTAAAGTAACCACACCAGGAAGTACTTAATTAATTAAGCTACTGCTTTTCTTAATCTCAGTGGAGATATTTACTGATAAACAGCTACCTACCCAGCATGGTCATGTCGTTCCTAAATGAGCTTTTATCTCTCTCTGCTCACCACAAATCAGATTCTTCTGAGGAGTTCCCAGTACATTACCCTTCCCCTCTGTAATTACCTTAACAAGCTCCAGCTGTTTTTATTCTCAGAAGGTTTACTCCCTGATATACAGCTGCCAACCCCCTTCGTAAGTGCAGGTCCTAAATGAGCTTTTTTCTCTGTTCCCTCACCATAATCCAGATTCTTTAGGGGTGTTACCAGTACAGTAACCATACCAGAAAGTACTTAATTTATTAAGCAACTGCTTTTCTTAATCTCAGTGGAGATATTTACTGATAAACAGCTACCTACGCAGCATCTTCCTGTCGTTCCTAAATTTGCTTTTATCTCTCTCCCCTCACCACAAATCAGATTCTTCTGAGGAGTTCCAGTACATTATCCTTTCCCCTGTGTAATTACCTTAACAAGCTCCAGCTGTTTTTATTCTCAGAAGGTTTACTCCCTGATATACAGCTGCCTACCCCCTTCGTAAGTGCAGGTCCTAAATGAGCTTTTTTCTCTGATCCCTCACCACAATCCAGATTCTTTTGGGTAGTTACCTGTACAGTAACCATACCAGGAAGTATTTAATATATTAAGCTACTGCTTTTCTTAATCTCAGTGGAGATATTTACTGATAAACAGCTACCTACGCAGCATGTTCATGTCGTTCCTCAATGAGCTTTTATCTCTCTCTCCTCACCAGAAATCAGATTCTTCTGAGGAGTTCCCAGTACATTATCCTTTCCCCTGTGTAATTACCTTAACTAGCTCCAGCTGTTTTTATTCTCAGAAGGTTTACTCCCTGATATACAGCTGGCTACCCCCTTCGTAAGTGCAGGCCCTAAATGAGCTTTTTTATCTGTTCCCTCACCACAATCCAGATTCTTTTGGGGAGTTACCAGTACAGTAACCATACCAGAAAGTACTTAATTTATTAAGCTACTGCTTTTCTTAATCTCAGTGGAGATATTTACTGATAAACAGCTACCTACGCAGCATGTTCATGTCGTTCCTAAATGAGCTTTTATCTCTCTCCCCTCACCACAAATCAGATTCTTCTGAGGAGTTCCCAGTACATTATCCTTTCCCCTGTGTAATTACCTTAACAAGCTCCAGCTGTTTTTATTCTCAGAAGGTTTACCCCCTGATATACAGCTGCCTACCCCCTTCGTAAGTGCAGGTCCTAAATGAGCATTTTTCTCTGTTCCCTCACCACAATCCAGATTCTTTTGGGGAGTTACCAGTAAAGTAACCATACCAGGAAGTACTTAATTTATAAAGCTACTGCTTTTCTTATTCTCAGTGGAGATATTTACTGATAAACAGCTAACTACGCAGCATTTTTATGTCGTTCCTAAATGAGGTTTTATCTCTCTCCCCTCACCACGAATCAGATTCTTCTGTGGAGTTCCCAGTACATTATCCTTTCCCCTGTGTAATTACCTTAACAAGCTCCAGCTGTTTTTATTCTCAGAAGGTTTACTCCCTGATATACAGCTGTCTACCCCCTTCGTAAGTTCAGGTACTAAATGAGCTTTTTTCTCTGTTCCCTCACCACAATCCAGGTTCTTTTGGGGAGTTACCAGTACAGTAACCATACCAGGACATACTTAATTTATTAAGCTACTGCTTTTCTTAATCTCAGTGGAGATATTTACTGATAAACAGCTACATACGCAGCATGTTCATGTCGTTCCTAAATGAGCTTTTATCTCTCTACCCTCAGTACAAATCAGATTCTTCTGAGGAGTTCCCAGTACATTATCCTTTCCCCTGTGTAATTACCTTAACAAGCTCCAGCTGTTTTTATTCTCAGAACGGATACTCCATGATAGACAGCTGCCTAGCCCCTTCCTATTTGCAGGTCCTAAATGAGCTTTTTTCTCTGTTCCCTCACCAAAAGCCAGATTCATTTGGGGAGTTACCAGTACAGTAACCATACCAGGAAGTACTTAATTTATTAAGCTACGGCTTTTCTTAATCTCAGTGGAGATATTTACTGATAAACAGCTACCTACGCAGCATGTTCATGTCGTTCCTAAATGAGCTTTTATCTCTCTACCCTCAGTACAAATCAGATTCTTCTGAGGAGTTCCCAGTACATTATCCTTTCCCCTGTGTAATTACCTTAACAAGCTCCAGCTGTTTTTATTCTCAGAAGGTTTACTCCCTGATATACAGCTGCCTACCCCCTTCGTAAGTGCAGGTACTAAATGAGCTTTTTTCTCTGTTCCCTCACCACAATCCAGGTTCTTTTGGGGAGTTACCAGTACAGTAACCATACCAGGAAGTACTTAATTTATTAAGCTACTGCTTTTCTTAATCTCAGTGGAGATATTTACTGATAAACAGCTACCTCCGCAGCATGTTCAAGTCGTTTCTAAATGAGCTTTTATCTCTCAACCCTCAACACAAATCAGATTCTTCTGAGGAGTTCCCAGTACATTATTCTTTCCCCTGTGTAATTACCTTAAGAAGCTCCAGCAATTTTTATTCTCAGAAGGTTTACTCCCTGATATACAGCTGCCTACCCCCTTCGAAAGTGCAGGTCCTAAATCAGCTTTTTTCTCTGTTCCCTCACCACAGTCCAGATTCTTTTGGGGAGTTACCAGTACAGTAACCATACCAGGAAGTACTTAATTTATTAAGCTACTGCTTTTCGTAATCTCAGTGGAGATATTTACTGATAAACAGCTACCTACGCAGCATTTTCATGTCGTTCCTAAATGAGCTTTTATGTCTCTCCCCTCACCACAAATCAGATTCTTCTGAGGAGTTCCCAGTACTTATCCTTTCCCCTGTGTAATTACCTTAACAAGGTCCAGCTGTTTTTATTCTCAGAAGGTTTACTCCCTGATATACAGCTGCCTACCGCCTTCGTAAGTGCAGGTCCTAAATGAGCTTTTTTCTCTGTTCCCTCACCACAATCCAGATTCTTTTAGGGAGTTACCAGTACAGTAACCATACCAGGAAGTACTTAATTTATTAAGCTACTGCTTTTCTTAATCTCAGTGGATATATTTACTGATAAACAGCTACGTACGCAGCATGTTCATGTCGTTCCTAAATGAGCTTTTATCTCTCTCCCCTCACCACAAATCAGATTCTTCTGAGGAGTTCCCAGTATATTATCCTTTCCCCTGTGCAATTATCTTAACAAGCTCCAGCTGTTTTTATTCTCAGAAGGTTTACTCCCTGATATACAGCTGCCTACCCCCTTCGTAAGTGAAGGTGGTAAATTAGCATTTTTCTCTGTTCCCTCACCACAATCCAGATTCTTTTGGGGAGTTACCAGTAAAGTAACCACACCAGGAAGTACTTAATTAATTAAGCTACTGCTTTTCTTAATCTCAGTGGAGATATTTACTGATAAACAGCTACCTACCCAGCATGGTCATGTCGTTCCTAAATGAGCTTTTATCTCTCTCTGCTCACCAAATCAGATTCTTCTGAGGAGTTCCCAGTACATTACCCTTCCCCTCTGTAATTACCTTAACAAGCTCCAGCTGTTTTTATTCTCAGAAGGTTTACTCCCTGATATACAGCTGCCTACCCCCTTCGTAAGTGCAGGTCCTAAATGAGCTTTTTTCTCTGTTCCCTCACCATAATCCAGATACTTTAGGGGTGTTACCAGTACAGTAACCATACCAGAAAGTACTTAATTTATTAAGCAACTGCTTTTCTTAATCTCAGTGGAGATATTTACTGATAAACAGCTACCTACGCAGCATCTTCCTGTCGTTCCTAAATTTGCTTTTATCTCTCTCCCCTCACCACAAATCAGATTCTTCTGAGGAGTTCCCAGTACATTATCCTTTCCCCTGTGTAATTACCTTAACAAGCTCCAGCTGTTTTTATTCTCAGAAGGTTTACTCCCTGATATACAGCTGCCTACCCCCTTCGTAAGTGCAGGTCCTAAATGAGCTTTTTTCTCTGATCCCTCACCACAATCCAGATTCTTTTGGGTAGTTACCTGTACAGTAACCATACCAGGAAGTATTTAATGTATTAAGCTACTGCTTTTCTTAATCTCAGTGGAGATATTTACTGATAAACAGCTACCTACGCAGCATGTTCATGTCGTTCCTCAATGAGCTTTTATCTCTCTCTCCTCACCAGAAATCAGATTAATCTGAGGAGTTCCCAGTACATTATCCTTTCCCCTGTGTAATTACCTTAACTAGCTCCAGCTGTTTTTATTCTCAGAAGGTTTACTCCCTGATATACAGCTGGCTACCCCCTTCGTAAGTGCAGGCCCTAAATGAGCTTTTTTATCTGTTCCCTCACCACAATCCAGATTCTTTTGGGGAGTTACCAGTACAGTAACCATACCAGAAAGTACTTAATTTATTAAGCTACTGCTTTTCTTAATCTCAGTGGAGATATTTACTGATAAACAGCTACCTACGCAGCATGTTCATGTCGTTCCTAAATGAGCTTTTATCTCTCTCCCCTCAGTACAAATCAGATTCTTCTGAGGAGTTCCCACTACATTATCCTTTCCCTTGTGTAATTACCTTAACAAGCTCCAGCTGTTTTTATTCTCAGAAGGTTTACTCCCTTATATACAGCTGCCTACCCCCTTCGTAAGTGCAGGTACTAAATGGCCTTTTTTCTCTGTTCCCTCACCACAATCCAGGTTCTTTTGGGAGTTACCAGTACAGTAAGCATACCAGGAAGTACTTAATTTATTAAGCTACTGCTTTTCTTAATCTCAGTGGAGATATTTACTGATAAACAGCTACCTCAGCAGCATGTTCAAGTCGTTTCTAAATGAGCTTTTATCTCTCAACCCTCAACACATATCAGATTCTTCTGAGGAGTTCCCAGTACATGATCCTTTCCCCTGTGTAATTACCTTAACAAGCTCCAGCTGTTTTTATTCTCAGAACGGTACTCCATGATAGACAGCTGCCTAGCCCCTTCCTATTTGCAGGTCCTAAATGAGCTTTTTTCTCTGTTCCCTCACCAAAAGCCAGATTCATTTGGGGAGTTACCAGTACAGTAACCATACCAGGAAGTACTTAATTTATTAAGCTACGGCTTTTCTTAATCTCAGTGGAGATATTTACTGATAAACAGCTACCTATGCAGCATGTTCATGTCGTTCCTAAATGAGCTTTTATCTCTCTCCCCACAGTACAAATCAGATTCTTCTGAGGAGTTCCCAGTACATTATCCTTTCCCCTGTGTAATTACCTTAACAAGCTCCAGCTATTTTTATTCTCAGAAGGATTACTCCCTGATATACAGCTGCCTACCCCCTTCGTAAGTGCAGGTACTAAATGAGCTTTTTTCTCTGTTCCCTCACCACAATCCAGGTTCTTTTGGGGAGTTACCAGTACAGTAACCATACCGGGAAGTACTTAATTTATTAAGCTACTGCTTTTCTTAATCTCAGTGGAGATATTTACTGATAAACAGCTACCTACGCAGCATGTTCATTTCGTTCGTAAATGAGCTTTTATCTCTCTCCCCTCACCACAAATCAGATTCTTCTGAGGAGTTCCCAGTACATTATCCTTTCCCCTGTGTAATTACCTTAACAAGCTCCAGCTGTTTTTATTCTCCGAAGGTTTACTCCCTGATATACAGCTGCCTACCCCCTTGGTAAGTGCAGGTCCTAAATGAGCTTTTTTCTCTGTTCCCTCACCACAATCCAGATTCTTTTGGGGAGTTACCAGTACAGTAACCATACTAGGAAGTACTTAATTTATTAAGGTACTGCTTTTCTTAATCTCAGTGGAGATATTTACTGATAAACAGCTACCTACGCAGCAAGTTCATGTCGTTCCTAAATGAGCATTTATCTCTCTCCCCTCACCACAAATCAGATTCTTCTGAGTAGTTCCCAGTACATTATCCTTTCCTCTGTGTAATTACCTTAACAAGCTCCAGCTGTTTTTATTCTCAGAAAGTTTACTCCCTGATATACAGCTGCCTACCCCCTTCGTAAGTGCAGGTCCTAAATGAGCTTTTTTCTCTGTTCCCTCACCACAATCCAGATTCTTTTGGGGAGTTACCAGTACAGTAACCATACCAGGAAGTACTTAATTTATTAAGCTACTGCTTTTCTTAATCTCAGTGGAGATATTTACTGATAAACAGCTACCTACTCAGCATTTTCATGTCGTTCCTAAATGAGCTTTTATCTCTCTCCCCTCACCACAAATCAGATTCTTCTGAGGAGTTCCCATTACATTATCCTTTCCCTTGTGTAATTCCCTTAACAAGCTCCAGCTGTTTTTATTCTCAGAAGGTTTACTCCCTGATATACAGCTGCCTACCCCCTTCGTAAGTGCAGGTTCTAAATGAGCTTTTTTCTCTGTTCCCTCACCACAGTCCCAGATTCTTTTGGGGAGTTACCAGTACAGTAACCATACCAGGAAGTACTTAATTTATTAAGCTACTGCTTTTCGTAATCTCAGTGGAGATATTTACTGATAAACAGCTACCTACGCAGCATGTTCATGTCGTTCCTAAATGAGCTTTTATGTCTCTCCCCTCACCACAAATCAGATTCTTCTGAGGAGTTCCCAGTACTTATCCTTTCCCCTGTGTAATTACCTTAACAAGGTCCAGCTGTTTTTATTCTCAGAAGGTTTACTCCCTGATATACAGCTGCCTACCCCCTCCGTAAGTGCAGGTCCTAAATGAGCTTTTTTCTCTGTTCCCTCACCACAATCCAGATTCTTTTGGGGAGCTACCAGTACAGTAACCATACCAGGAAGTACTTAATTATTAAGCTACTGCTTTTCTTAATCTCATTGGATATATTTACTGATAAACAGCTACGTACGCAGCATGTTCATGTCGTTCCTAAAATGAGCTTTTATCTCTCTCCCCTCACCACAAATCAGATTCATCTGAGGAGTTCCCAGTATATTATCCTTTCCCTGTGCAATTATCTTAACAAGCTCCAGCTGTTTTTATTCTCAGAAGGTTTACTCCCTGATATACAGCTGCCTACCCCCTTCGTAAGTGCAGGTCGTAAATTAGCATTTTTCTCTGTTCCTCACCACAATCCAGATTCATTTGGGGAGTTACCAGTAAAGTAACCACACCAGAAGTACTTAATTTATTAAGCTACTGCTTTTCTTAATCTCAGTGGAGATATTTACTGATAAACAGCTACCTACGCAGCATGTTCATGTCGTTCCTAAATGAGCTTTTATCTCTCTCCCCTCACCACAAATCAGATTCTTCTGAGCAGTTCCCAGTACATTACCCTTCCCT